>NW_027169369.1:0-302500 GCF_036898095.1 Palaemon carinicauda
TGGCTAAATTCCATGGTGATTTTTATGATTCTTCAGCCAATGTTGATTATTTCCTTAAATCACACAACGTAATTCCTCAACGTTTACAGTGCCCCAAGTGCCGTTCTCTTTTATCTTATAGGAAAGATATTGACGTGTTTTATTGTAATTTTGAATCCATCATACCTAAAACTAAGAAGAAACGTTGTGGCTATACTGTTACTGCCTATAAAGGTACATTTTTGGGGAAAAGTCGTCTACCCACATAGAAGATAATATTATTTGCAAACCACTTTTTGCATAAACATTCGGACCATGAGCCCCTCATGCATGGTATCGACATATCCTCAAAAACTAGTGTCGATTGGAGAAGCTTCTGTTCCGATGTTACCGAATACTTATTCGATAACAAGTTTTGTCGTTTTCTTCATAAAAGTAAGTCATTCCTCAAAAGTCATTATGTGTGTTTTGTGACCAGGGAACCTCTAGGCCAGGTTAGGTGGGTTTGTTAGGTTTTATGCTCTTTTTGTACTTTTTATATATTGTGTAATAGTTATAAGGTAAAATTATTTAAAATACGTATGGAAATATTTAGCATTTCTACCGCTAGTAATGTCATCGTGTCGTTGGTAACTCTGTGTACCATTCGTCATCGTTGGTAGCACTGTGAATCATTGGTATCGTTGCTAATGTTATCGTTCTCAGTACATTCGTAAGAGAAGTGACAACGTTGAACAAGTACTTACATTTAAATATTTTAACACAACATATATGTCAACAGTGATAATATTTAACCATTTTAACAGAAAATATGTTTTCCTGTAGGAAATATTGTGATTTAACCGGTTTTCACCTTCATTTCATCCGTAATAACATCAACCAATTCGTCAACGTAAAGTGAGTCTGTTTGATTCCGGTTGAAATGAAGGTCAAATTCGGATAAATCACGTTATTTACTGTAGGAAATCATATATTTTCTGTAAAAAAATCACACCCTGTAATACAATACAAATTTACCGAAATGTTGCTCTAAGGAATGGTATATGAATATAGATATAGGTGTATAAATAAGACAATTTTCTTGACTAATCTTCCTAAATAGAGTATAATGATAATTTTTATTAAATAATTTTTTTTTTAGGATATATGTTAAAATGAGATATTTTTTGTCAAAATACTATAAAGTTATTCTGGGGGTCGCATGAGGGCGTTAGGCCCGGTTAGGTCATTAGGAAGGCAAGGACACCGCTTGTAGGTTAGGTTACGGGGGAAAGTTTGGGATAGTTGTCCATTTTTCTCGCACGTTTCTGACACTCATGCACTGAGTGGTCTTAGTATGTAGATTGTTGGGACAACCATTTACAAAACGTGTGACCATTCTCTTGAAAAAGAGCCAGTTTCTGACATATTTTACTCTCATTTCTGGTGGTCCCAAGACTGTCCCAACAAACTATAAGGGCTTGTGTTTTCCCGATAATGTGTTTTTCCTTGAACTTAGTGTTTTGTGGGGTGGTTGGAGAATCGATTTCCATAGTGGCGAACAGCTATGAGTACGTCAATTCCAGGCCGTGGGGGAGGGGGGGTATACGTGCCCTTTTTCTTGTTTTTAAAATATAATAGACCTTTTTGTGCAGAATGGTGGTTTTTGGGGGTTTTGTAGTCTGGAGTCCTATAGCTCAAAAATGGTCATTTGCCTCCGGTTTAAACCATCATAACATTTTAAATACCTATACTTACATTGTTTTTTTTTATTTAATACAAAATATTATATTGTTTTCTAATTAAAATTTACCACATTATCGAATATTTGAGGTTTTCCAGATTTTTCAAATCTTTATCTCCCATTTCACTCCAGTTGGTATTCCTACTGTTTCATATATTTTCTTTCTCACTTCCAATGCCATTTTCCTAATTTTCTAATATCTTCCATTTTTTTTTATTTCTTGGGTCATATATATGACCCTATGGCTTTTTTTAATGATACTGTTTTCTTTGTTTCTTTTCTCAGTGTATCATTCACCCAGATACTTACAGTATTCAACTAAACTTACTGGGTGATTCTTCACTTTTGTTTTAATCTCTTCTTTCTTATTCTTTTTATTGTTTTATTATTAATTCACTCGAATTTTTTGAGTTGGTGTTGATTGTAAGATATGAGGTTATCTGTCAGTAACCTAACCAGGCACAGACAGAAAAACTCATGCCAGGCCTACAGACGTCCAGAGGAGCCTATGTAGAACCACGGCCGTAAGGGTGTTGGATCACTCAACACGAAAGAGATAGCGCGGAAGGGGTGAATAGTCCATAAGTAAAGCAATACCCTAAGGCATTACTCAACTTGAAGGATTCTGTCCTCATATTAACCTCATCTAGGGGAAGTCAATTTCCCAGGTTGGGTTAGGCAATGCGAGAACATCCAAAAACGAACTCATGAGAACAGAATCTCTTACCAGGGATCAAAACAAGAAAGAAACCTATCCTCCCGTTAAGAACCCCCAATACAGGACTGTCTGCTAGACCATAAAGAGGAAATTGTAAAACAATAACCTCTACAAGATCTAGGGAGGCTAGCCTCCTGAACAGCAACTAGCCCTACAGGAATACCGACAAGCTACTCAGTGGCCGGTATAAATCCAGGTAGCCAGAGGCCTAACACAGACTTACTCTGATGTCCCGTCCCTAACTCCAAACTCAATGCTGAGAAGCTACTCAGTTGCCAGCTCAGAGAAAAGGAGAGGGAAACAAAACGCCCCAGAAAATTTACCCAACTACAGGTTACAGTAAATTGACTGAGGATAGCTTAGGCTAATCAGAGGGAAAGGGAATTACTCTTAATTCTCATGGAGAAAATATCGACTTAAAGGGGAAAAATGAGATATCTTTCTCCCCCCCAAAAGACAATATAAGAGTAATGGGAACATATAAAGTATATTAAAGCACTAAAGCTATTAAGCTAGAGCTTAGAGAAACGTTCTACATAACTCTAGTATAATATTATGGAAGAGGAAAGGAAACAGTAATATCTTAATTGCATAAAATATTGCCCGAGCTTCAATACAACTTTACCAGGAAGGTTATATCATGCATGAGGTGTGAAAGTGCCTAGGCTGGAAGCCTAGCACTCGTGAGGCTCGAAATTATAGCCAAATTCACGACAACAATGACATAATATAAAAATCCCTAGCTAAAATACTAAATAGCTAAAGTTATTAAAGCAAAGATGCCGGGAATATCGTTCTTGCTAACTAAATGAACAAAAGAACGATCGCGTCATGACGCCATAAGGCCGGCAGCAGCTCTTGTTACGTTAATTACGATATCAATCGAAAAGCAAAACTGGCAAGAGCTTACATTTACACAATTAAAAGATATTACTTAACTTTCCAGAAGCTGATGAAGCTGGGGAATCCATAATAATGAAGAAAAGCTTCGAAAATAGTGAGATAACACAGGGAAAATACTGGTCAGCAAAGCTACAAACGAAAGAATGGTTTGGTGGCGCCGTACGGTGGCGATTGGCCGAACTATTTACAGTACGTTAGGAGAGTCGAGTTGTTTTACCTCTTTAACGACTCTCTTATTTTTCTTGCCACTTCCCCTCCCGAAGTGAAAGGCTATTCGGGGTGTAAATAGCTATGAGATGTGTCAAGATACGTCCTTACGCGATATCCCTTGGAGAAATTTAAGGGATACTCGCTCCAGGAGTTAGAATTCTGGGTACCTTCAGTAAATTCTCTGGGATATATCACTGTAGTCACATATAACTTAGGAAGCTATTAATGAAGGAACTTCCATCAGGACGACATGGCTCTTTCACCCAAAAATAAATTTTTCGCTTCGCTCAAAATCCGTTTAAGATCTCCAAACTATAACAATTACTTATACAACAGTGTATTGCTTCTTTCTCTCCTGTGGGAAACATATCATCTACAAATACCAATGATTCAATTTCAATATTCTTTATCAACGTTAATTTTATACAAATACTAATAACTTTGTCAGTCACGATACAGCATAGTTTGGGCCCAAATATAATTCCTTATCTTACTTTTTCTTTAATTTCTTATTTTTCCGCTGTAGGCTAACTACTAGACTGTTGATGACTGCTCAGCTGTTTTAATTCATTTACTCAAGTATCATAAAAACTACAAGTAAACAAACACCTGCAATATAAATTCTATACGTCTTTGGAAACCCAGTCTGCTGTTTTCGTAGCTGGTAGTATTCGTTCATCTACCCTCTACCAATGCGTTCCATTTCTGCCAGACGTATGAGTTCTCAATATATAAGTGAAAAAATTGCTATATATATGAAAAAATAAACACACAAAGACGATTCTGTCAAGCTCGGTCATACAAACGATGCAAAAAGGAGGATGTCATCATTCAAAGATTGCTGTATCTTCATTATTTGTAAAAATAATTTGCTGAAACTTCTTGTGACAGGCGAGAGAGGCTGTGACTCAAAAGGCAAGATGAAAGTTGCTGAAGGTCTTATTACAGAGCATCCAGTTTATTTATAAATCTAGTCCGTGCAAGAAGGGCATAAAATACAACAGGCAATTACATATCCAACCGACAACCCATTCTGTTAACTTTAAACAGTAAGAAAAAATAGACAAGTTGATTCTGGTTGCTGTCAGTGGGAGGGGAGAGCGAAGGTAAAAAGCATTATAAATGCAAAAAAGAGAAATGTCGTTACTATGTACGATCCTGTGACACATGGCTCCCCTCCTAAAAATGAAATACTGTACAAGTTAAATAGGGCACCCTGATCTAGGGAGGCGAACTGTAAGCGGGTCATCAGGCAGGAGGTAAGCAGGTTTTAGACGATCAATGGAGACCCAGTCCTCTTTGTCACGAATATATTGTAGGAATGCTTTCGGACTACGTCTGATCACAAGGAAAGGGCACGGTTAGCGGTGGCTTGCTATTGTTGTTGCGTAGGAAGATGTGCGTTGCAGAGTGCTATTTTGTCGGTATGTGATGCTTTGCTTGGGGCTTGTAAGTCTGATGGCATGGAGTAAATTTTGCCACGACGTAACGTATGCATTGGAGATCATCGGAGGAGGTTGAAGAAGGAAATAATTTGGCATGGACGACCAACTGGTCGCCATACACCATTTCAGCTGCTGAGACGTCCAGTGCGTCTTTAGGAATGGTCCTTAGTCCCACGAGGACCCAGGGAACCTGAGTAAACAAGTTGGAGTCCTTTCAGCGGGACATCAAAGCTCACAGAGGAGGGTGGTGTTGGAGTTGTCGAGGGGGACGTCGTCCCAACGGAGGGATGTGCAGGATGTCCTATATGCTTGATACTCTAGATCCTGTCGTTGGGCTTCAGCCAAGGCGTTGTAATCCAATCCCAGTTAAACGACAGCCAACGTGTTTCTTGATAGGGCATCGGCAACGGGAATAATTTTCCCAGAGACCTGTTGAAGGGTACAATTGTATTCAGGCACGGCGGAGAGATGTCGGCGATGGCAGGCAGACCAGGCGTCAGACTGTCGAGTGAAGGCGTTCACCAGATGCATGTGGTCTGTGCGAATGACGAATGGATTACCTTCTAAGAAATTGCAAAAATGACGGACAGCCAAGTGCACTGCCAGCAATTCACGATCGAAGGTAGAATAACCCTATTCTGCCTTGAACAGTTTTCTGCTGAAGAAGGCCAATGGGCGGGGCGAGCCGTTGACCACCTGTTCGATTACTGCACTGATCTCATTCCTCCAATGAAAATGTTGTAGTTTCTTTTAATGTATTAACTACTGGTTGTTAGACATTGGCAGGATTTTGACTTGATGTAGTTATCCTTGAACTTAGTGCACATGGGTGAGAAAATAAATAGTCTTTTTCTCTACCATTTTGCGTGATCTGTAATATAAATTGGCCAATCGAGATCTAGATACATTATAATTACATCATTTGATTGGTCCTTGATGAAAAACGTTAGTCTATACATGGAACTCTGCAGTAGTCGGCTCATTTTCGAATCATAAAGCTTTGCTTGTCCTGGCTGCGGGTTTCAGGCTTCGACTTGACTGGGTCTTTAGCTCAGTTATGGCGACTCTTTGTACAAGTTGTAAAGTTACCCCACACAAAGTTATTAGACAATTATTAACAAATAACAAAGAACATTAGAATTTTTACGTAACCATAGTGTGATTTAATAGAGATATTACAGAGGCGATAACACCAAACCAGGACTGAGTGGCCTTACCACACAACCAGGACCTAGTTGCATTATGGAACAAGCAGGACTCATTGGGACCAGCGTTTAAATCTTTAATGTAATTACCCTACTTTTAGGTAATTTGCATGGTTTCAAGGTAATCTTTAAGTAATGAAAATTGTAAGGTACTTTTGGTTTTACTAGCTTGAAATTTAAGGAAGTTGGTAAATTTTAAGATAATCTAGGGTAAAAAGCAGCAGCATCTCAGGTTATAGCTACATGTTCAAGTTTAAACCCGGAATGAAACATCTCTAACCTTCAATCCAGTTTTCACTCCCAATTCTGAATGATTTGACTCCGCCTATGACTATTAAGGTGAGTAATTATGGATTTACGGCTCAGTGTAAACTAAGGATATAACAAAATACTCGGCCAGGTGGCGAACGTGAGTAGCGCAATATGTAGGCTACCCCTTACCAGAATATACGTAAATGATGTAATAGTTAATTGCGAGCAAAGCAAGCAAGGGCTGATCAAATATTAGTATTTGGATAATTGTTGATAGTTCATTAACCAATACACTTGTGGAGCATGGTTTAGCGTAAACTAAGGAGACAGCAAAATACTTGCTAACGGGTTGAATGTGCATAGCGCTTTATGTACCGCTTGCCAGAACTTACGGAGGTGGTGCAATACTTAATTGCGAGTGAAGAGAACTACAGCTGAGCAATGATCAGTTTATATATGATAGAAAATGGGGATAAGAAGAAAACAGACCAGTGATAGCGTTTGTAAGTATTATTCTCTATATTTCTGCATGGAACACAATTTTTCTGTTAGTTTATTGTTGCTTTGTTGGTTTCTGCAGTTTTATACGCAATCGTTACTTTCAATACCCCACCTGGAGTTATTATTGGGTGTTGGTAATCAGAAAATGAGACATTTGCAGAATGCAATGACAGCAGAACACAACAAAATAACAACAATGAAAAACGGATTTTGAGCAAAGCGAAAAATCTATTTTTGGGTGAGATAGCCATGTCGTCCTGACGGAAGGTTTCTCTAGGCAGCTTTCTAAGGGATATTTGACTAGAGTGATACTCCCAGAGAATTGACCACAGGTCTCAAGAAGTCTAACTCCTGGCACGAGTATCCTTAAAATAACTCTTAAGGATATCGCATAATATCAGGGGACGTATTTATTGATACGACACATGGCATTCTTCACCCCGAATACAGTTTTCGCTCTTAGGGGGAAAAGTGGTGAAATTGAAGGGAAGCCGCTTTCAAGGTCACACGGCGGATCCCCTCTCGGTATTACCCCGGCGAACTATTCCTTGTTGCAATTAAGCATGGATAGTCGCAAGTAGAGTAGTTTCGGGTGGGAATTTGTTACATGTATATATACTCAGGACGGCATGGCTATCTCACCCAAAAATAGTATTTTTGCTTTGCTCAAAATCCGTTTTTTGGGCTCAGCCATGTCGGGCAGATGGAAGCTTACCAAAGAATTTACTTGAAAGTACTATATCTCTGGGTTTGTAGCCTATACGTGTCTTTACTTTGAATGAGTTCCTTATATGGTTTCGTAGACCTTTATATATGACACTACCGTTATTTGTCATTTCCACTAAGCTTGGAACTAGCTTAGGGTTTCCTGCCCCCTGCAGAGAAAGTGTCGACTTCGACTATAATGATTCAAAGTTTGTATCTTCATAGGGACGGATGATAAATCTTATCGATTACTCTTTACCCCTTGGAAATCTGTACTCTGATTGCAAGTTGGGCCCTTCAAGGGCTTAACTAAAACTCTAGTATGCTTTATTTGTCTGTTACTGAAATAGCAGCAATAAGACGTAAATATGTTCAGTATTTTACCCTGTAGCTAAATTATCAATTGTAATTACAATCAGGCATGAATCTGATCCGGCTTTGAAAACACATCAGGGTCTATATTTTTCTCCTTTTGGGAAAATATGTAATTTCATAGAAATGATGCCACTCAATAGAGATGTGAAACCAAATCTGACTGATCTGTACAGATTTTGGAAATGCATGAACACCGTGACATAACGTTCACTCGGCGTGGGTGTTATCGATCATATATGCACCTATGTGGAACAGTGTGTTAATCATAGTTATGATTTGCATAAGAGGGTAAATGTACCTATGCACACAAGGGACTGGAAAGTCCCAAAGCAGTTCTCTGTTCATCGCAGGCTTAGATGAAGGGTTCTTTGGAACTACCTGCCGCCACCACACCATGTCTTATTTTATGTACTTGCTTCGAATAGTGTTGAAAGAAGTTCCGTGAAGAAGCAATTTTCTTAGGATCATGAACTGCAGGTGAGCTGTCAGGATCCACTCTGCGAATAAGTAGGTAAGCACTGCTCTCAATTATTTTAAGGATAGATTTTCGATTCTGAGGTATCGCCTCGGAAAGGCTATCCTTCCTTGAAGTCTGAAGTTCTACGAACATAGACCTTCAAACTCCTTAATGTGCATAGGGAGACATCTTCCGTCAGTGAGCAGATTCTCCAAGGACCACACCTTTTGGTGGGCAGCCCGTTTTGGTGAGAAAAGTAAGATCGGGAAACGATTCAGTTCTCCCTCCTCTGCGAACTGAATATGGCCTATATATCATTAACTCTAGCCCATGAGGCTATTATGATTAGAAAATTGACTTTCTATATTAACTCCTTTAGAGTACAATCCTCATTGTTTAGGTTCGAAGCAGTGTAAGACTTTGACCAACGACCATGTAATGGGCTTTAGAGGGGTTGTCGGCTTCGGTCTAAGTGTATGCTTTGGTACCTTAAAAAAGGTTTCGCGAAGTTTGTCTCAAAGGCGTATAGAAGAGGTCCAGTCAAGGCCGACTTATACGTGGTTATCGTAGTGGAAGTCAGGCCTCGTTCAAGTAGGTAAAAGAAGAAACAGAGACAAAAATCCTTGAAATTTCTGTTGGTCACCTTGTTTCACGAGAGGTGCCCATTTCTCCTGGTTGGACTTGACTTGTACACTACAATGAAGTCGGTCACATTCTTCAAAATCCCAAACTTTTGTTAGCTGTTAGGGCCAAAAAATCCTGAAATGCAGGTTGTTGGTTCTCGGGAATGAAATATAACAGTCGACTTCTGCACCAGACTTGGTAAAGCTGGGTACAGCAGGGTAAACAGCTACAGTTTCAATTCTAGAATTAGAGTAAACCAATTGTTTTTGGGCCATTTGGGGGCCACTACAGGAGCTGTTCCTTTGCAGGATACTAGCTTGTCGAGCACTTTTAGCAGGAGATTGGTTGGTGGAAGCAGATACATTCGATTCCATCTGACATGTCTATCGCTTGTGCTTAAGGTTGTCGTAAGGGGCTACTAGTTCTTGTTGTCGCTCGTTGCAAAGAGGTCAATCTGCAGTTCCAGGACTTTTATTGAGAATAAAGGAGAATGGGTCTACATCTAGGGACCATTCTGTCTCTATTGGCTTTCGCCTGGATAGAGCATCCACCATCACATCGCGGAACACTTCAAGGTGAATTGCTTAATAATGCCATCTACTCTTTCTTGCCAGGCGGAGGATGGCTAACATCACATGGTTGATGTGAGGTGAACTCGAGCCCAGTCGATTAGACATATTGCTATCACCTCGATGTTGAGAGCCAATCTGCTATGGACTGTTTTGCGAGGGAATAGTCTCCTCGACGTCAGGAGGACTGTCATAGCCTCCAAGATGTTGATGTGAAAATTTTAAACTGGAATGATCAATTTCTTGCCCTTTCTTTTCATATGGATGGCCTCCCCATTCTTTCAGGGAGGCTTCCATGTGTATCGCCATTGAGGTTTGTGGTGGTTCCAAGAAAATTGTCTTTGCTAGGCTCTTATTCAGTGACCACGGCTTCAATAGCATGCACAATCAGGTCGGTGTCAACCTTGTTGATCTCTTTGAGCGTTTGATGCGTATCTTCTCCAGACTCCTGGCGCATCCTTTGGGTGTGTTTCTTAGCGCCAGGTCTGTCACTATTGCAAACCGGAGAGAACCCAGTGCTCTTTCCTGTTGGCATTTTGAATTCCTCTTGTGTTGGATTAGTCTCCTGACAGATACTACTATTTTTCTCCCCTTCTTTAATAGAATGGAGAGGTGTTGTGACTGCAAGTTCCCATGGATTCACAACCAGTGAAACTTGTGAGCTGGAGAAAAGCGAGACTTCTAGCGACTGGTATTGAGGCCAAAGTGTTCCAGGAACTGGATCACCTTTCCGGCCTCTTGCAGACCAGTAGTCTTGGATTCTGCCCGCAACTGCCGATCGTCCAGGTATGCTACTACCTGTACTCCTTTGGAGCCCAGGTGCTAGACGATCATGTCCGTGAGTTTTGTGAATACCTTTGGGGCTATATTTAGTTAAAAGGGTATCGCTGTGAAGACAAATTTTGTCTCTGTAGCCTGAATCCTAGGTAGGAGGAGAGTGGGCGAATGACTGGCAGGTGCCATTAAGCATCTGCCAGGTCTATTGAGACTGTGTACGCCCCATTTTTGGTTGAAAGATCCTTGTGTTGCAATGTAAGGATCTGAAACTTGTTGTTCTCAATAACTTGTTGAGTGGAGACAAGACTAGGATAACTCTGGGTTTGTCTGAGTCTTTCTTGGGAACATAAAATAGCCTTCCCTGGAATTTTGATGTACTTCGCTTTTCTCATTACCTTCTTATTCAAGAGTTCTGTGGTATATTCTTCCAATAAGTGGGTGGAGTGTTGGAAGAATTTTGGAAAAGTGGGGTGGATTTTTGTTCCATTTCCAACCAAGTCCATTCATAATTTGGCTGTGGACCAGGGATCGAAGGTCCAACAATCCCGAAAGTGGAAAAGTCTGCCTCCTGCCAGGAACCTCTCATTATTTGGAGGTTCCTGAGGACTTGTTTCCGTGACGGCGTCCTCCTCCACCTTTGGGGGTCTCAGGATGATCCTCTTTTTGGGCCCTTACCTTTGTAAGGCCGAAAAGATGTCGAGTGCCTTTCAAAGCCTGGCTTAAACACAGGTGACTGGCTACCAGCTGTTGAGGGACCATATGGAAGGTGGTTTACGGCTGGGCTACCATTTGAGGCACCGTGGTCATGGTCACTGTCGGAACTTGTGCAGTTCTAATGATGATTTCCTCTTTGAGGACATGCCTCACTTTTGGACCAGGTTCCCATTCTCCGTAGTGGCTTTGGTAATGACCTCTTGGACCATTTCCTGTGGGAAAGGGTCTATGCCCCAGATATATGATGATATCAGTTTTCTAGGTTCGTGTTTCACCATTGATGCGGCAAACACATGGTCTCTACAAGTCCTTTTTTGACCTGAGAAAAAACCTACAAATCCATCATAGGGGTGGGGCATTACTAAAGGCCTGCACTCATTTCTTAAGTGGTTCTGATGTGACAGGGAGGCGATAAGCTTATCTTTCGTCTCTTGTTCCTTTCTCAAGGGATGGTTTGATTCTCATTAAAATGCTGACCTTTCTCTAGGATTGGGTAGGGTTTGCCTTCTTTGCCTGCACTTCTAACATAGTCTAGGGCCTTCCCCGAAAGAGAGGAAGGCTCATGAGGAAGGATCAATGACGGTTTGATGCTTCTTGTTCACTGCTGAGACTTTGGAGTTATATCTGTCCCCTTTTTGGGTCTTGGTAAGGAGGGCTTGGGCCTTATCATGTTCGAGGAAAATAACTTCCTTCAGTATAGCCTCTTCGTGGGATGTAGGTTCATCTCGTAGTCTCACGAAGCAATCTGGGTATGCTGAAAGCTAGGCCAAAACTGAAGCTCTTCAAGGTGATTGGTCCCCAACTTCTAGGAGATATAAAGCTTCCTGTTCAACCAGGGCATGTGCTCCGTCTACCCCCAGGGGTTGATTAGGAAGAGTGAGAGAGGTCCGATATCTTAAGGGGCTTAGCGGATCCCCTGGAAGCGCCAGGGCGTTTCCTTGCCTGTACCTCTCTTTTACTCTCTTTGAGATCTTATTATTCTCCTCTCGTTCCTTCCGGAGCAGTGTCAGCATCTGCTGGATCGACTCTAGGAGCGTTTCGCTTCTGCAGAACTGTCTAGCCATTTGGGGAGTTGGGGTTGAAGAGGTTGACGGCATAAGTTAATATGCCGGCACAGTGAGGTGACGTACCTCACTCATCGTCGAAATGGATCCTTCTTCTTCCATGGGTGGTTGAACCACTCCTTACGCAGGGCCTTCTTGCAGTAGGTCCTGGCTGGTGTCAATGGATGCTTCTAGCATCCGATCTTGGTGGATGTCCAAGCCTTGTAGTGCCTATTGATATCCGTGTCCACCGTCCGTTGGATAGAGGGAGGTTTGACCTGTGCCTGAAGCACAAACGTATTCGATTGAGCCTTAAAGAACAGTAGGCACCTTAAATTTTGTTAGGTAGGTAAGGTCCCTGAAAATTCTTCTGGAAGTCTCATACTCACCTTTGTTGGGTTTCCCTGGCTGTATTCCTTGACTCCATAGTGTCAGCGATGTCTTTTATAAAGCCGTCGGTCAGTAATCGGTCAGCAAGGTCAAGCAATTGGAGTGACCTTTCAGGTCCCAGAACCTCAGGGATCCAGATAGGATGCAATAGGGTCATAAGACCCATACATCATATGCCCACAAAAGTTCTTACTCTTGTGGTTGCAGAACACCCCTGTACACTTCACCATCAGCTACTCCTGTAAGGGAGAGAAGGGTGAATAAGTATTAGGTTGTTTATATTATTTTAATAAATTATGCTAAAAATACGGGTTCCAGTACCTCAGGGATCCAAATACAATGCAGCGGGGAGCATGAGACCTGCACATCTTGTGGCCATAAAAGGTCCTACTTTTGCAGTTGCAGGACAGGGCTGCACATTTCACCTTGCCCTACGCCTGTAAGGAAGGGAAAAGTGAAATGAGTATCGGGTAATTTATCATACTGATAATTATTCACATGCAGTAAATATTAATAATTTCTATTAAAATTATAGCTCAGGATAGTAAGCTAAAAAGGAAATAGGAAAGACACATATCTGTGTTTCCTGTCCAGGCAATTGGTGTGACCTCCCTCAATATCAATATTTTAAAATTTCCTTATAAGGGAAATATAGGGTTGAATAGCTTTCGTACGTAGAGCTGGAGTCAGTGTATACTAGCACGAACTCTCCCACAAGTGAATAATAATACTGTAGGGTAAAGATTTTATGTTCTGATGATCTAGGATACATCAGAATATTGAAGGAATGTTTCACTTCAACATTTGCTTAGCGGTCTCAACAATGGACTGTGAAAGGACACACAAAATATGTATGAAAATCATACTACTGTGTATTATCCCTGGAACGGTATGGTTTTTCTCACGTGACTCACCCCCGTGACTGAATTTGTGGGTGATCGACCTGTAGTAGGTGTCTCCCCTACACGCTCTAGTAATGTCCAGATGTGCATTGCTGTAGCTGTACTCCTTCCCCGATTTCTGAGACGCGTCGGGGTCGACCGCGACCGAGTTTACCCTTCTAAGGTAATTTGCATAATTATCAAAGTTATTACGTATTATGAAATTGTCGTAGAATGGTGCAACTTGTATAGGTTATCAGTTGTGGAAAGTCTTGGTGGATTGTTTGGCTACCATGTGCATGGTTTTTTTTTTAGTTAAAATGTCGTTCATCACCACGAGGACCATTTTACTGCTAGTGCCCCTTTTTCTTTTTTTTTCATTTTTTTGCCAAGTCATTTTTCCGTAAGATATTGCCAAATAGTGTCGTAAAACTTTTGCTTTTTTAGTGTTGGAAAGTGTGTCTAGATGATCTGGCTACCCATGCGTGACTTTGTTTTTGTCAGATACGACGTAGTTATTGGTATATTGGGTATTTAACTGCGGTTGCCAATTTCTGTTTTTTTTTCAATATTTGTAAAAATTTACTACGTAGTAAGGAATTGCCGTATATTATTGATTTTTTTTTCATGTTTATGTGTTAGAAAGTGTGCCTTGATGGTTGCGCTAACACGTGCATGTCTTTTTTTTTATCTGAGATGCCGTATATTAGAATGTTGGGCATTTTACCGCAAGTGCCCCTTTTTCATTTTTTCTCATTTTTTTGCCAAGTCATTTTTTCGTAAGATATTGCCAGATAGTGTCGTAAAACTTTTGCTTTTTTAGTGTTGGAAAGTGTGTCTAGATGATCTGGCTACCCATGCGTGACTTTGTTTTTGTCAGATACGACGTAGTTATTGGTATATTGGGTATTTAACTGCGGTTGCCAATTTCTGTTTTTTTTTCAATATTTGTAAAAATTTACTACGTAGTAAGGAATTGCCGTATATTATTGATTTTTTTTTCATGTTTATGTGTTAGAAAGTGTGCCTTGATGGTTGGGCTAACACGTGCATGTCTTTTTTTTTATCTGAGATGCCGTATATTAGAATGTTGGGCATTTTTCCGCGAGTGCCCCTTTTTATTTGTTTTGCATGTTTTAGCTTAGTCATGTTACCGTAAGCAATTGGCAAGTAGTGTCGCAAAACTTATATTCTTATAGTGTTGGAAAGTGTTTCTAGATGATCTGGCTACCCATGCCTATCTTTTTTTTAGCCAGATATGGCGTATATATAGGTATGTGTTCGATTTTCCTGTGATTGCCATATTTTCGTTTTTTTCCCATTTGTTTCAAAATTACTACGTACTAAGGAACTATCACAGAGTAATGAATGATTCATTTATATAATTATTTGTCGGAAAATGTACCTTGATGATTTGCCTAGCACGTGGCTGAAATTTTTTTTTCTGAAATGCCGTATATTAGAATGGCCATTTTTCCGCGAGTGCCCCTATTTATTTGTTTTGCATTTTTTTGCTTAGTCATGTTACCGTAAGGAATTGGCAAGTAGTGTCGCAAAACTTGTATTTTTATAGTGTTGGAAAGTGTTTCTAGATGATCTTGCTACCCATGCCTATCTTTTTTTTTAGCCAGATATGGCGTATATATGGGTATGTGTTCGATTTTCCTGCGATTGCCACTTTTTCGTTTTTTCCCATTTCTTTCAAAATTACTACGTACTAAGGAACTATCACAGAGTAATGATTCCTCTAGATGTTTATTTGTCGGAAAATTTTGTTTACTTCTTTTTTGATTGAATATTTTTTTAGCTAAAATATTATATTGTTTTACATTTTTTTTTTAGATTTTATTTCCCTTCAAAAAAATTTTTTTGGGTCAGAATTTTAATTTTATAGTCGTAAAATAATCGACAATTATCCAGCAACCCACCATACAATTTTTATGCATATCCAAGAATAATTTGATTAGTAAATAACACCTTGAAATTGACATACCCTTCCTACATTTCAAGTGGCAGATTAGGGAGTCTGAGTCAGTGTGGTTGGCGGCCATTTTGTGGACATATCCGAAGCGTAAGTTGCCCTATCTATATATATTCTTGTTCCCTATAAAATTTGTGATATTTCGGTATATTTTTACCTGCATAAATATCATATTATATATTAAATATATGTATTTTTTTTACGAAATTTCTAAGTACTCAAAAAATTACCTTTAGATATGGCCCCTGATATAAATGTAATTTACAAAATAATGAAGATTTTTTTACATATTTCTATTTTAGGATAACATATGTTTATTCCCTAAAAAAATTAGCCACTTCCTATTTCATTTGGGTACCCAAAAAAATTCATGAAATTTGGACAAATTATTTTGGCGAAAAAAAGTTACCCTTTTTTTCTCTTTTCAGATCTTCACCTCCATGGGTCTGACTCCATCCAAAATACATCAAGATGTGTCCTAAACATTCAAGAATAAATTCCTAAAAGGATTTGTGTATATATGTATAAACTTTTTTTTTATGAATTTTTATGTAAGGTTTTTTTCTTTTCTACTTAATTTTTTAAAATATTTATAATAAATAGTTTTTCTGCAGATGAGTAGTATTTATCTTTACAGTTGTTTTAAGCATTCTTTGAAGTTTTTTTTGGCAAAGGAAAAAAGGAGGTTACTGCAAAAACTGATTTTTCAGGAATTTTTTCTGGCGTCGGGGTCGCTCGCGTCCGAGTATACCCTTAAAGGGGTATCCAGGGTTAAATACTGTAGTTTTCTAACTGCAGTATTTCGTTACTGCAGGAATACTGGCTACTGTATAGTCTCATACTGTAGTTATGCCGGCATACTACTGGCTAGGCTAGTACCTAGTAGCACTAGCCGACAGACAAAGAGAAAGAATGGATAGAAGGGCTACCATATTATAATAGTTTAGTACAATTATGATCGTTGTAGGGACTACTGTCTGTACTGCCTTCTTTCCAGAATGAGGATTCGAATGAAAGGGGAAAGAATGTATTCATTCTAGCTTCCATCCAGCCACAAAATATGTTGCCAACTGCACTGCCGGTTACAGTGTTTGTGGATGGCAGTCCAAGAGAGAACTGAAGAATAATCAAGTTATAACGGGTCTCCCACCGGCAGCCGTCATGGCCGGCACAACCTTTCTCAGAGTCTTTCTTCCATTAGGGGAAAGGTCAAAACGGCAATATAGCCGCCTAGTAGGAGCCCGGCCAGCATCGTAGTCAGCCCGGCAAGTGGGGAGGTTGTAGAATACCTGCCACAGATGTTGTGACCACAAGGCCATTACTATAGGACAGAAGGGGAAGGGAAAGGGTCTTATATTTTTGGATAGAAAGAAGGCGTGGGCACCTCTGCCTCCCACTGTCAGCAGCAAAACAAGGAAACAGTTTCGTATGCCAGTGCAATCTTGGGCAGCAGAAGATTAACGATTCCTCAGCCTAAGACATTGCCGTATATGAGACATGTCTTCTAGACCACAAGGGAGAAGGTGGCGGCAACTGTACTACCACTTTCGGTTGTGGACTAGGGAAGCCGGGCTTCCTATGCCGGCAACTGTGAAACCGGCAGGGGAATGACTAATCCCCCATCGGTAGAGTTGCCGACAACAAGACTGAATACTAAGAGTTACTGTCGTAATTCAAAGCCGGGATACTCACCGGCAAAGAGGAAAGACAGAAACACTATCCCAGTCAAGCTGGAGTACACTACTCTAGGGCAAGACCAAATATAGGGCGGGAAGGAAGGGTTTATCCTTAAATCTCTAAAAGTGACGAGTATTGAATTATGTTAGTAATTTTAGGAGATGTGCTCTCTCCAACTGAATTAATAAAACGATACAAGAGGATAAACGGGGATAATGTTACTAAAGTATTCTAAAACACATTAGTCTAGCCTAACTCGAGTCTGGATCTTGGTTACGTTACGTCACCGAGGCCCTATCGTATACAATTGAAACGTTTAACAGAAGAGGAAATATTACATATGAAATCTTATCTTCACTAGTATAATTTGCCTAAATAGCTATAATTCATTAAAACTAAATACCGGGACGTCGTACTACTAACTAAATAAAGCATTTATGGCGTATGACAGCGGTCCAAAATGGCCGTCTCCGGTGATGGCTCTGCTCCACTAAACACATCTAAAATATGCTAATTTAACTATGAGAAGGAAGCCAAAAATTATACACAGGAAAGATTAAATACTCAACTTTCTAGAGGAGGAAGATGCTGGAGATTGCATGGTAATAATCCTTGAAATAGCAACAAAACCGAGAGCAGTTGGGAGATACACCGTACTTAATTTGCTACTACATAAGGAATGGTTCGCCGGGTTAGTACCGGGATGGAATCCACTGGGTAACCTTGAAAACAGCTCCCCTTCAAATTCACCACTCTCCCCTCAGAATGAAAACTCTATTCGAGGTGAAGATTGCCATGTGTCGTATCAAGAAATACGTCCCTTGATATTATGTGATATTATTAAGAGTTATTTTAAGGATACTCGCGCCAGGAGTTAGAATTCTGGAGACCTGTGGTCAATTCTCTGGGAGCATCACTGTAGCCAAATATCCCTTAAAAAACTGCCTAAAGGAACCTTCCATCAGTACGACATGGCTGAGCCCCCCAAAAAAAAACAATTACTGAAGGGTTTTTGACACAGATCTTCATACACATGTGCTAAAAATACTATCAAAACCTCTTAGTAATCCAAACACCAACTTATCCATCAATAACTCGATATGAAAGAACTTAATTAGTATTGTATAAATAACTATTTGAGAAAAACCTTTTCTGATTCAATTCTCAGCAAAGAAATTTCAAGACAGATAAAAGCAGTTTTTCAGACCAAGAGATTTTTAAAATTCGCCCAGTCCAAGACCACGGGAGAAAGTTCTCATCAAAGTAACTTATGTAATGTTATAAATATATATAAAAAAAACAATCAATAGCCATCATTAAACTGACATCCACAGAAACCATAAGGACATTGCACTCACTACTCTTTTGAGATTATGAGCATCATCTAGTTACCTTCAGTCTTGAGATTCTACCCCTCTGCTATCCCTGGACCAGAGTCGGACACCATTGGGAAGTTGAAAACAGGTCCCAGCAATTAAGTCTCTCAGGAAACAAGTTCTTTTCTTTTTCAGATTATGTATGATCTTGATACAGAATGGGACCGGAAGTGTTGGCCTACCCAAACAATGACTAGCACACCATGCTTCAGTCGCTGAATATTTCAAAAGTTAGCGTTACTATAAGGCTAAGGAGAAGGAAAAAACATAAGATAGGATAATTTTATTGTGGAAAAATCTTATTTTGATTGAATCTGGGTGGGAACTAATTGATTTCTGGCACAGTGTAAAATCCGGACGTCGGATGCCGTCCGGGAGAATAGAAAATCGCTTGTATCACCGGGAAAGACGCGAAAATACACATCTTTTTTTGTGACTGGTAATGTTCACTGATACTTTCTGTTATTTTCTGAATAAATGTTCGAAAAATATTGGTTTATTTTAATGTTATTGAGAATAATCTGAATCGGACGTCAACATTACACTATTTAACTGCCCGCTATTCTCAATAAAATGAAAATAAATCAATATTTTTCGAACATTTATTCAGGAAATAACAGAAAGTATCAGTGAAAATTACCAGTGTCAAAAAAGTGGTGTATTATGGCGCCTTTACCGGTGATAAAAGCGGTTTTCTATTATCCCGGACGGCATCCGACGTCCGACGTCCGGATTTTACACTGTGCCTTGATTTCTCCCTACAACACGGCAGAGTACGGCACAGTGTAAAATCCGGACATCGGACGTCGGATGCCGTCCGGGAGAATAGAAAATCGCTTGTATCACCGGGAAAGACGCGAAAATACACCTCTTTTTAGTGACTGGTAATGTTCACTGATACTTTGTTATTTTCTGAATAAATGTTCGAAAACTATTGGTTAATTTTCATGTTATTGGGAATAATCTCAATCGGACGTCAACATTACACTATTTAACTAGCGGTTTTCTATTCTCCCGGACGGCATCCGACGTCCGACGTCCGTATTTTACACTGTGCCCTACAACACTCAACAAAGAATTAATCAACTTAATCGACTGGTATAGGAGCACTATGTAATCATTGAAGGGCAATACATCCTGGCAATAATTTTGGCGATGAAGTTCACAAACCTTAAACAGAGACATAAAATTCCACACGTGACTAACTATTTCTTTTTCATTACTAAAGTCATCTCACTCTCAAGAACTAGTTTAGCGATCGCAGTGAAATACTGAACAGGAATTACGTTAATCTAGACAATTTTGCTGAAGGCGATTGATGGGAGCAGGAATCTATTATAAGGAAGTTATGATATAAATCTTCACTTTCAAAGCAAAAGATAAAAGCTTTATGCTGTAAATTGATTTACTCTCTTTATTCTCTCGGGTATAACTGTCCCGTACCAAGGGGATTATGTTACCAACACATAATCCCTCAAATAAAAGGTTTAAATTTTAGATAAATGAATATATAAGTTCTCAGATGTCCGTTTATCAAAGTAACCTAAATAAGGTAAAAATGGACGACTTGACCAACCAGAGCTTTTCTTTTATCATATCTCGAGGACTAAGAGGTAAGGAAGAGGAAAATAAAGGTAATTAAGATTACGGACCTCCTCGTGAAAAGATTAAGATAAATCGAGATTGACGATTGAACAGGTGATATAGTATATAGTTAAAGTAGTATATCATAAATATGATAATTCTTGAAGTCCTATTGCTTTGTTAACTACTCTACAATTCTGAAGTTTTCCAACTATTTTTGTATGGAAAGCAAGAAAGAATAAACAGTTAAAAAAAAAAATCATATAAATTTTCCCAAAACAAAATTTAGTTTTCATATTAAATATAATTGAAAAAAATATGTGTTAATAAATTCAAAATGAAAATAAATTTAGAATTTATTCACATAAATAATTAGAAATAATCCATATAAGTTCCAAACTTTTACCAGGTGAATCCGTTTCATAGAGAGCTTGCTTCTTTGTTCGCTTTTTCCTCTACTTTAAAAACTTACTTTTGGAAGGGGTGAGTGACAACACAGCCCTTGAGAATAAAGTCGGACTTTCTAAGGCTCGACAGATTTGAACCAGATATACTGAGAAAGATACTAACTACTAACAGCTGAGCTAACCCTTATGATCCTTATCCTATGCCATTTATGAGTGGGGGTTAATCATAGGAAAATCTTATGCTTGAACTGCTCTAATAGGTTGACAAGATAAAGCATGATCCTAGAATTTTTCACAAACGATATTAGCCCGGTTATAAAAATACACAAAATGTGTAATGATGGGGGAATATGTCTTGGAGCATATTAACAATAAATAAAACTAATTTAGTAATCACTAGAACTTTGCATATCCTACGAAAAAGGATGAGCTTACAAATATATTGGCTGAGGGGGATCGGAGCATTAAATAATCATTGAAGGGCACAACACCCTGGCAATAACTTTAGTGACGAAGTTCATGAACATTCACTCTAGGAAAAAGCTTAATCATCTGTCGACACACCTTAGATACTCCATATTTGACTATACACTTTTTATGCCTAATTAAGTTTTCTTTACTAAAGCCATCTCACTCTGGGGCTCTATTTTGGATCTAAAATGTTGGACAAGAGTTTACGTTAATATAGACAATTTTGCTGAAGGCGATGGATGGGAAGAGTAATGTATTATAGGAAGGTTAAAAAATGAAGGATCTTCACCTGCGAAACACAGGAACGAACCTTACACTTGCTAATATCCTTAACATAGGTTACTCTGTTCAATATCTCAAGTTTAACTATCCCGTACTAGATGCTTATAATACAAACATATCAATCAAAAGAGAGAGGTTTTAATTTTAGAGAATTAAATCTATAAGTTTTTGGATGTTCGTTTATCAAAGTAACCAAAGATAGAAATGGACGTCTTGGCCAACCATGGCTCAGTTTTCCATTATCAGGAGGACCAAGGGACAAGGAAAAAGAGTTAACTCGTAAATAAGAATTAGGTAAAGTAAAATGGAAGATTAAATCTGTATCATAATATATATATTTCAGTTGGTAAAGTAAGATTAAAGTAGGATAGGTATTGAAGGTCAGAGGTGTCTGGTTTCAGTTAGAGTTTCCTCAGAATAGATACTCACCAGAACATCAGCCGAGTAGGCCAAACCCACCACTGTGGTGACCAACCACAGCAGTGGCCTCAAAATAGACAGCTTAAACTTACTGTCCCGGGTGGGGATTGATATGCCTACATGCCAATGCAAGGCAAACACGTTATAACTGTACAAGCCAGCAGGCAATGTAAGCCTGGAAGTCTCATTGCTTTGTAAATTGAATATCCCTTATGACATTCTTCATAGCATTTATGCTTTTCTGAAACATTTTACAATTCTGAAGAGTTCAAAATATTTCTTGATGATAAAAAAAAAGTTAAAATCAAAATTCAATAATATGAACTTTGTAAATAAATATTGGTTTGAAGATAAAATATAGAGGAACAAAATGCTATACATTCTAATAATTCTAAAACATTTATTTTATATTTTGTCATTAGCATAAATGATTGGAAGCAACTGAAATAATGTTTATGTTTTTATAAGTTTAATCAGTTTTTTGTCATGATAAACTATGAGCTGCCAACACAAGAGCCCGTCTCCAGCACAAGGCTGGACAATCTAACAAGCTAAAACAAAATAAATTCATTAAAAGTATTCGTTGTCTGGATAAACATTCTAAGTTTTCTTTGTAATTATGTCACTTCAACTTCACTGCCTGGCAGCAGTGCATGCCAACATCAGTCTTTACTCTTCCCCTTACCATCACGTAAACAAAGCCACCCCATATGGTATGAAAAAAACTACAGGGTATTATTCTGTCTTCCATACCTCATAATGTTAGCTGGACATAAAACGCAATGACTGTGATCATGGTTTTGTTGATCAAACTCGAGAAGATAGATAAACAGTATTATAAAGACTATGCAATTAAGAAAGGAAAAATTCCATATATAACCCAAAAAGAAACCTTAACAGGCTATGGGCCAGACCGTCAACAGTGAAATAAGTCTAAAAAAAGATGGGAAATTTTTTGGAAGAATAACACTGATACAACACTTATGACTACGAAAGCACTATGATACAGCAAGGTACACATAATTTTTGTAATAGTGTAACTTACTTGTCCAAGGTCTGTCCTTTCATTCGCCGGCTCAACCACCTTGTGCCACATGATTCAATCCTTCTCAACCGGCTGCTCACTCCCTTATACTTTAGCATCATTACTATGTCTACCGATGTCAGTTATTCCGTTTAACTGAGCTCTCCCCCAAGTTTTCTACTCATACGCTTCTCACTGTATCACTGCAATTTTTCGATTTAGCTTTACTCTACTTATGTGCACTGCACTCCTCCCTCTATCAATCTTCTTGCTATACCGTCTTCCCTCTTGTCTCTGTGGAGACACAATGGTTCCTTTCTCCGTTAACTGTCTCCCCAACCAAATGCAATTTATTAGTTCACATCCACGGTCCCCCATGATTGAACTCAATCACTTCTTCCCACTCTTCATCACCACATGAGCACCGGGTATACACTTTTGTAAGCGTTGCAAAACATGCACACCCTCTGGGATCCTCATGCCGATCATTTTCCAATATCTTTTGCACTTCATTCACTACTGTTTCATGAACATTATACTGTATTGTAGGTCGGGGCAGATCGACAAACAAAAACCAATCATCATCTTCTTGGTCATTATATGCACAAATCCGTGATCTTAGGTCTCGTACATGTCGTGGTAATCCATCCACCTCTACTTCTTGAGGTGACTGAACGTCCATGACTCTCCCTTTTCCAAACTGTGTCACAGTGTCCACTTGACGGTTTTACCCACACAGCATCACTAAATTTATATGATCCTGTGTTAGCCTGTTGCTCTCGTACTGTCTCACCTACTCCACGCAGCCTCACAACATATCCATACAGCACATTTATTATTATTATTATTATTATTATTATTATTATTATTAGCCAAGCTACAATACTAGTTGGAAAAGCAAGATGCTATAAGCCCAAGGGCCCCAATAGGAAAAAATAGCTCAATGAGGAAAGGAAATAAAGAAAGAAATAATTGATTAAAATAAATTAACAATAAATCATTCTAAAAACAGTAACAATGCCAAAACAGATATGTCCTACATAAACTATTAACAACGTCAAAACAGATAAGTTATATAGAAACTATAAAAAGACTCATGTCAGCCTGGTCAACATAAAAACATTTGTTCCAACTTTGAACTTTTGAAGTTCTACTGATTCACTACCCAATTAGGAAGATCATTGCTCAACTTGGTAACATCTGGAATAAAACTTTTAGAATACTGTGTAATATTCAGCCTCATGATGGAGAAGGCCTGGTTAATAGAATTAACTGCCTGCCTAGTATTAGGAACAGGATACAATTGTCCAGGGAGATCTAAATGTAAAGGATGGTAAGAGTTATGAAAAATCTTATGCAAGATGCACAATGAACTAATTGAACGACGGTGCCAAAGATTGATATCTAGATCAGGAATAAGAAATTTAATAGGCCATAAGTTTCTGTCCAACAAATTAAGATGAGAATCCACAGCTGAACACAAGACAGGAGAAAAATATTCAAAACAAGGTAAAATAAAAGAATTAAAACACTTCTTCAGAATGGATTGATCACCGAAAATCTTGTAAGACTTTCTCAATAAGCCAATTTTTTGTGCAATTGAAGAAGACACAGACCTAATGTGTTTCTCAAGAGTAAATTTGTTGTCGAGAACCACACCTAAAATTTAAAAAGACTCATACAAATTTTAAGAAACATTATCAATACTGAGATCCGGATGTTAATGAGCCACCGTCCTTGGCCTACTCACAATCATACTTTGAGTTTTGTTAGGATTCAACTTCATACCCCATAATTTGCACCATGAACTAATTTTAGCTAAATCTCTATTAAGGGATTCACCAACCCCAGATCTACATTCAGGGGATGGAATTGATGCAAAGAGAGTTGCATCATCTGAATATGCAACAAGCTTGTTTTCTGGGCCAAACCCCATGTCATGTGTATAGAGTATGAAAAGTAATAGGCCAAGAACACTACCCTAGGGAACACCAGATATCACATTCCTGTACTCATTATGGTGCCCATCAACAGGAAGAACTCTTTGAGATTTATTACTTAAAAAATCAATAATAAAGCTAAGAAACGACCCACCCACTCCAACTGATCGAGTTTGAAAACAAGGGCCTCATGATTAACACGGTCAAAGGCAACACTAAAATCAAGGCCAATCATACGAACTTCCTGACCTCAATCAAGGGATTTTTGTACAACATAGGAGATTGTAAGAAGGGCATTACATGCTCAAAGGCCATTACGAAAACCAAATTGCAAACTAGGGAATAGATGATTACCTTCAGCAAATCTATTAAGACGTTTTGCCCGAAGACGTTCAAAAACTTTAGATAATATTGGGGTTATGGAAATTGGGTGGTAATCAGTGGGACTTGAACTACCACAAACACATCTACATAGAGGAGTAACATTACCAATTCACAGACAAGAGCTAAAAGCTCCTCTTCTTGCTAACTTGCACAAAATAACTGATAACTTTGGAGCTAAGAAATCTTCTGTCTTTATAAAAAAACAAAGGAAAAATACAATTTGAGTCTACAATTCCATAAACATCAAGGTTCATCAACAGAGCTTTAACCTCAAAAGGATCAGCTAATAAAACCTTAAAATATACTTCATTATCAATACCAACCAATAACTGTTCCTTCAACCTTCGGTCAAACTCATTATTAAATTCACACTGTTGAGCTAATTATTTAAGTTCTGCATAATATTCCTTCACTGACTCACTACTTTTCTTCTTCCTCTGTAAGAAATCACATAATGCTCTATGATAACTTGGTTTCGTTATGAAATGAGACTTAAGTTGATTTACTAGGTCATCAAAAGGAACTGCATACGGCAATTTCGGTGCTGTTAACTTTCAGATCGTGGAAAAAGTCTCTACTCCCACTGAAGAAAGCAACAAAGCCCTTTTTGCTGTCGCCTCGGTTACTTCGTTTACTTCACAATTCATGGAAAATAGATCCAACCATAAAGATAATTCCAGCTTATCTGGATTGAATTCGGGAATTGCCGGTCTCCTTGCTGCTGCCATCCTTCCTGACTGGGTATGGAACTTCGGTAAATCGGTAGTCCCCAACAATTACAGCTGAACTCAGGCTTCTCACTGGAGTCTGGACGTTGACCAGGCCTAAACTGGGTGTGCTAGGCTAGATACGGCCGGCTGTCGTTGGTACACTAACTCTGCTTCCATATGACATACCTCTTTGTACACTGGGTTCTTCCTCGTCGCCACTGTTGCATCCTCGTCCCTTTAGTACTTAGGTCCCAAGAAGACAGGTTGGTAATTCACGTACTTTATTCTGGTATATCAAATACAAGTAAGCTGACCCATGCTTCTGCTGGCGTCACAGTTCGTGGATGGCGGGGAAGACAACAACAACAACAACTCAAAGGTTCAACATAGTAGAATGAGAGAGTAGTGTTTCTCAATACATTACAGAACCTCTCTACCGGCTGTGTGCAGTAATAATGCATTCTTTTGGCCATCTTTTAGGGTACCTAAAGTTTCAATGTAAATCTTAATTTCTTCACACCACTGTTGCCATCGTGTTGCAACAGAATTTGGTTCAGCAACAATGTTAAACTTTTCTGGATGCTTGATGTCCAGGGGGCATTTTTACTTCTTACCTGAATTAGGCTAGACAAATGAAATCCACAAAATTAACTATTTATTAACTAACAAAGGTAATTCTAACCTAATTCGTATGTTAATTGCACCTCTTGTGTGTTTATGCAACCAACTTAACCCTGGATAGGTACGGTGGGTCGTTTGCGACCCCGAGCGTCAAAAAAAAACAGGTTTTTCTCACGTGACTCACCCCTGTGACTGAATTTGTGGGTGATCGACCTGCAGGAGGTGTCTCCCCTACACGCTCTAGTAGTGTCCAGATGTGCATTGCTGTAGCTGTACTCCTTCCCCGATTTCTGAGACGCGTCGGGGTCGTTCGCGTCCGAGTTTACCCTTCTGAGGTAGTTTGCATAATTATCAAAGTTATTACGTATTATGAAATTGTCGTAGAATGGTGCAACTTGTATAGGTTATCAGTTGTGGAAAGTCTTGGTGGATTGTTTGGCTACCATGTGCATGTTTTTTTTTTTTAGTTAAAATGTCGTTCATCACCACGAGGACCATTTTACCGCGAGTGCCCCTTTTTCATTTTTTTTCATTTTTTTGCCAAGTCATTTTTCCGTAAGATATTGCCAAATAGTGTCGTAAAACTTTTGCTTGTTTAGTGTTGGAAAGTGTGTCTAGATGATCTGGCTACCCATGCATGACTTTGTTTTTGTCAGATACGACGTAGTTATTGGTATATTGGGTATTTAACTGCGGTTACCAATTTCTGTTTTTTTTCAATATTTGTAAAAATTACTACGTAGTAAGGAATTGCCGTATATTATTCATTTTTTTTCATGTTTATGTGTTAGAAAGTGTGCCTTGATGGTTGGGCTAACACGTGCATGTCTTTTTTTTTATCTGAGATGTCGTATATTAGAATGTCGGGCATTTTACCGCGAGTGTCCCTTTTTAATTTTTTAAAATTTTTTTGCCAAGTCATTTTTCCGTAAGATATTGCGAAATAGTGTCGTAAAACTTTTGCTTTTTTAATGTTGGAAAGTGTGTCTAGATGATCTGGCTACCCATGCGTGATTTTGTTTTTGTCAGATACGACGTAGTTATTGGTATATTGGGTATTTAACTGCGGTTGCCAATTTCTGTTTTTTTTTCAATATTTGTAAAAATTTACTACGTAGTAAGGAATTGCCGTATATTATTGATTTTTTTTTTTCATGTTTATGTGTTAGAAAGTGTGCCTTGATGGTTGGGCTAACACGTGCATGTCTTTTTTTTTTATCTGAGATGCCGTATATTAGAATGTTGGGCATTTTTCCGCGAGTGCCCCTTTTTATTTGTTTTGCATTTTTTTGCTTAGTCATGTTACCGTAAGGAATTGGCAAGTAGTGTCGCAAAACTTATATTTTTATAGTGTTGGAAAGTGTTTCTAGATGATCTGGCTACCCATGCCTATTTTTTTTTTAGCCAGATATGGCGTATATATAAGTATGTGTTCGATTTTCCTGTGATTGCCATTTTTTCGTTTTTTCCCATTTCTTTCAAAATTACTACGTACTAAGGAACTATCACAGAGTAATATTTCATTTATATGTTTATTTGTCGGAAAATATGCCTTGATGGTTTGCCTAGCACGTGGCTGAAATTTTTTTTTTCTGAAATGCCTTATATTAGAATGGCCATTTTTCCACGAGTGCCCCTTTTTATTTGTTTTGCATTTTTTTGCTTAGTCATGTTACCGTAAGGAATTGGCAAGTAGTGTCGCAAAACTTATATTTTTATAGTGTTGGAAAGTGTTTCTAGATGATCTGGCTACCCATGCCTATCTTTTTTTCAGCCAGATATGGCGTATATATAGGTATGTGTTCGATTTTCCGGTGATTGCCATTTTTTCGTTTTTTCCCAATTCTTTCAAAATTACTACGTACTAAGGAACTATCACAGAGTAATGATTCCTCTAGATGTTTATTTGTCGGAAAATTTTGTTTACTTTTTTTTTGATTGAATATCATCAAATTTTTTTAGCTAAAATATTGTTTTACATTTTTTTTTCGATTTTATTTCCCTTCAAAAAAATTTTTTTGGGTCAGAATTTTAATTTTATAGTCGTAAAATAATCGACAATTATCCAGCAACCCACCATACAATTTTTATGCATATCCAATAATAATTAGATTAGTAAATAACACCTTGAAATTGACATACCCTTCCTACATTTCAAGTGGCAGATTAGGGAGTCTGAGTCAGTTTGGTTGGCGGCCATTTTGTGGACATATCCGAAGCGTAAGCTGCCCTATCTATATATATTCTTGTTCCCTATAGAATTTGTGATATTTTGGTATATTTTTACCTGCATAAATATCATATTATATATTAAATATATGTATTTTTTTACGAAATTTCCAAGTACTCAAAAAATTACCTTTAGATATGGCCCCTGATATAAATGTAATTTACAAAATAATGAAGATTTTTTTACATATTTCTATTTTAGGATAACATATGTTTATTCCCTAAAAAAACTAGCCACTTCCTATTTCATTTGGGTACCCAAAAAAATTCATGAAATTTGGACAATTTTTTTTGGCCAAAAAAAGTTACCCTTTTTTTCTCATTTCAGATCTTCACCTCCATGGGTCTGACTTCATCCAAAATACATCAAGATGTGTCCTAAACATTCAAGAATCAATTCCTAAAAGGATTTGTGTATATATGTATAAACTTTTTTTTATGAATTTTTATGTCAGGTCTTTTTTTTTCTACTTAATTTTCTAAAATATTTATAATAAATAGTTTTTCTGCAGATGAGTAGTATTTATCTTTACAGTTGTTTTAAGCATTCATTGAAGTATTTTTTGGCAAAAGAAAAAAGGAGGTTACTGCAAAAACTGATTTTTCAAGAATTTTTTTTGGCGTCGGGGTCGTTCGCGTCCGAGTATACCCTTAAAGGGGTGTCCGAGGACCGTACCTATCCAGGGTTAAGGTAGTTTACACTGTACGTTTTATGTAAACTAGTCCCGTCCTATAGTAAAAATTTACAACCTAATGCCTGCTGGTAACAAATTTCAATCTTAGCTTACTGATTTTACTCTATATTACTTATAAGTAGAATGTCTCCTTCTTTCTTGATATTGAGCTTGAATATATTGTGGTGTTCCTCTTGTTTACTCCCTAACTGCTGCTTCTACATGGGGGCTACTTCTAGTTGTCTCTTCTGCTGTTACCTTTCTCTGCATAGTTTCTGTTCCACCTCTCACCAGTGTTCTGTATGATATTAATTATCCCAAGTGAAATGACAGCTTCATACCTGGAATAATATGGTATTGGTTATCTCAAGTTAAATGACAGCTGCTTACATACCTCGAAAAATATCTATTCATTAGTATTAAATTTATCCCATACTAATGGTGCCGATTCTTCTTGGTTGGGTGTAATAATACACTAGTAATCCCCCATTTTTTATGGTGGTAAGAACTGTTGGACAGGTTGGTGGAGCCTGTTCCATCAAACCATCCACGAAT
The DNA here is from genome assembly GCF_036898095.1 of Palaemon carinicauda. Classification (NCBI taxonomy): domain Eukaryota; kingdom Metazoa; phylum Arthropoda; class Malacostraca; order Decapoda; family Palaemonidae; genus Palaemon; species Palaemon carinicauda. The sequence goes on from NW_027169369.1 coordinate 29,807, forward strand.
CTCCCAAGTACTCCTCGTCAGATAAGAAAAATATCTTTTCACACTGACTTGAAGGTCCAGTTCACCTGATTGCAGGAAACAGAATTTGGACAGAGGGAGGGTACGAGCGAACATTCGCTAACCTTATCCAAGAGTCCGAGTCACCTGATACCGTCATTTGCTGTGTAAGATGCTCTTTGGTATGATTGCCCTGGCAGAGGATGGCCACGATCTCAGACGGTTTTTGATGGAGTAGGACATTGCCAAGAAAGGATATGAGTAAGTTACTAAATCCTACTTGTCAGAAGATCTGTTAGAGCATGCTATCTTGAGTAAACTAAACCCTGCTATCCAGGAGGCTGTTTATCATTGTTGAAGCAGCATATCAGTGACCTTGCAAGAGTTAAAGGACAAACTATATGGGCCTGCACACACAGAGCTAGCTAAACTGTTGATGGAGCCAAGCAAACCCACACTTACCGTTAAGCCTTCTAGCAATGAATGAACAGAAATTTTTGAAATGGAAGTTGCTAAGCCCTTCCTTAGAACAATCAGTGGTGATCTCAAGGGGACTGTTCGCCATGGAGTCCTGACATACAAACTTTCAAATTGAAAATGCTTTTATTGCTTCTATATATGCATAAAAATATTATTAATACTCTCCAGAATGTACCAATCATGTGTCATACTCTCGTACATAGTAACGACATTTCTCTTTTTTGTAAATATTATCCTTTGTATCTTCGCTTTTTTCTCACACTGAGAGCACCTAAATCAACTTGTTTGTTTTTCTTACCATTAACTGTTAACAGAACCAGTTGTTGGTTGGACATGAAATTGCCTTTTATATCTTATGCCCTTCTTGCACGGACTTGATGTATATATAAACTGGATGCTCTATAACAAAACCTTAAGGTGCTTTCATCTTGGCTCTTAAGTCACAGCCTCTCTCAGCCTGTCACATTAGTGACCCAAGAAGTCGACTCACTCCTTACGCCTCCCCATCCCCATCAATGGTACTATGGCAGACTTCACGGAAGTTGGCACCGCCCCATTCAAACTTTCGTCGTTCGCCAGCGGAGAGGCGTTTGCTTGGTTTCAGTGAGCAGAAATACAGTTCCGCATCAAGGTCGTGACTCGCTCAATCACCAAAGCAGATTATGTTCTCTCGCTGATACCCAAGGACACATTCCCTGACATCTCCGACAGGCTTTGTGAACAATGAAACACCCCACTAGCATATGACGCCCTCAAAACATACCTTCTGCAGCAGTACTCAATGTCGCCAGCCGCCCGTATAGCAAAGCTTTTTCAGCTCTCTCAACAACCGTTGTGGGATCAAAGGGCTTTGCTCACCCTCAGTGAAATGACCAGTATCGCTTGCCTGCAACCTGTCACAGTTGGCTCTCCTCGTCAGGTGAACCTACTTTTTGCCCTTTGGGTATGCCGTTTACCCGAACCTGTATGCGCTCCCATACCTGATTTCGATAGTTGACCCATAAAGGACTTGATGACCAAAGCCGACGTCCTTATGGACAGCCACTTCACGACCTTCAAGACCTCCTTCAACCCCTCCACTCCTGACGAAGAGGACACCTATTCAACGTCAACTGATGCTGACGTAAATGCCATATGACATACACACCTACCCCGTGATGTGTCGGAGCAGCGACAAAGCCACCAATCACCCGCCACTTGGTCGCTCCCCAACTAATGACTTCTACAACCACTTACTGCCGCCCATTGGCCGCAATTTTACTACACCACTACATATTCAGGGCTGCCGCAAAGAATTGTGCCAAAGATTTTCAGTGGCCAAAAAACGTGTAAGTAGGCCGTAGCTCGTAGCAGTGGCCTCCCGATTTACTAATCTTTTCTTTTTACATAATGCAGGAACCGGCATGTGATTTTTGGTAGACACGGGTGCTTGTCATTCTCTTTTGCCAAGGGAACTCTTCAAAGCACGACGTAGTCTAAGTCTGCCAACGTCCGCCTGGTAGCTGCCAACGGATCTGCGATACCCTCCTATGGTTAGGAGATCCTCACATTATCGTTTAGAAATGGTAAATTTAATTGGATATTTCTTGTTGATGATGTCTTATTGCCAATCCTTGGTTAGGATTTCCTAACTCACTTCCACCTGGTTGATGTCACCCACCGGCAATTGGTCAACGCAGACTCATGCATGTCGACACCTTTTCAACCAGCCCCCTCCTACCTCGCTCTTCACATAACCATACCCACTGATACATACGCCCACCTCCTCACTTCGTACCCGAAAGTTTTCGTTGAGAACTTCGCCAAACGCCCACGGCTCCTGCCAAGCATGGTATTTATTACCATATCAAGACAAGGGGACCCCCAGTCTTCGCAAAATTCAGACGTCTGGAACCTGATTAATTGGCAACTGCCAAACATACGTTCCCCGAAATGGAGGAAATGGGCCTTTGCCAGAAGGCATCCAGCCCATTGTCATCACCCATAAACATCTTCCTGAAGAAAGACGGCTCCCTCCGTCCGTGCGGGGATTACAGGCGCCTGAACATGCAAACATAACTGGATAACTACCCCCTCCCAAACATCGCGGACATGACCTCCTACCTGCTCAAAGTGATGGTTTTCTCCACGCTCGACCTCCTGAAAGGGTATTATCAGGTGGCCATGAAACCAGAACACATCCCCAAGACCACCGTCACCATTCCGTTCGGTATATACACCTTCAATTACTCCTGTTTTGCCCTTTGAAATGCTGGGGCCACTTTTTAACATCTCATGGATAGAATTTTAGGGGTCTCCCCCTTCTGTGTATGTTATGTGGACGACATACTCATGTTCTCTTCTTCAAAAGAGGAACACCTCCGTCACCTGCGTATAGTGCTCGACCGCTTAGAACAAAATGGCCTTGTAGTTTGGTACAACAAGTGTACCTTTGGCACCAACAAAGTGCCGTTCTTAGGGTACCGCATCACTCCTGAAGGAGTCCATCCACTCCCTGAGAAGGTAACAGCCATTCAGAACTTCCCCACGGCCTTGACCGTCAAAGCACTGCGGGAATTCTTGGGCTTCATCAACTATTATTACCGTTTTCTGCCAGCTATTGTCACCACTCTTGCTCCCCTCTACGCTTCCCTCAAGGGCAAGCCAAAACACCTGAAGTGGGGTCCTCTTCAAGAAGCGACGTTCTGCAATGCAAAGAATAACTTATCAGCCGTTGCTGCTCTCACTTTCCCCATCCCACATGCCCCTCTCCTTCTTTCCCCCGATGACAGCGACATCGCTATTGGTGCAGTACATGAACAGGTTAACAAAAGCTCGCCCCGCCCCTTGGCCTTCTTCAGAAGAAAACTGTCCAAGGCAGAATCGGGTTATTTTACCTTCGATCGTGAATTTCTGGTGGTGCACTTGGCTGTCCGTCACTTTCGCCATTTCTTAGAAGGTACTCCCTTCGTCATTCACGCAGACCACATGCCTCTGGTGAACGCCTTCACTCGACTGTCTGAATCCTGGTCCGCCCGCTAACGCCGACATCTCTCCGCCGTGGCTGAATACAATTGTACCTTTCAACATGTTCCTGGGAAAATAAAACCTGTGGCAGATGCCCTATCAAACAACATGTTGGCGGTCGTTTAACTGGGATTGGATTACAACGCCTTGGCTTAAGCCCAACGACAGGATCTAGAGTATGATGCACATAGGACATCCTGCACATCCCTCCTTTGGGGAGACGTCCCCCTCGACAACTCTAAAACCAGCCTCCTCTGTGAGCTTTGATGTCCCACTGCAAGGACTCCAACTCGTTTACTCAGCTTCCCTGCGTCTTCCTGGGATTGAGGACCACTCCTAAAGAGGCCCTGGACGTCTCGGCAGCTAAAATGGTGTATGGCGACCAGTTGGTTGTCCCCGCCAAATTTTTCCCTTCTTCAACCTCCTATGATGACCTCCAAAGCATGCGTCACGTCGTGGGAAAATTTACTCCATGCTGCCAGACTTACAAGCCCCCAGCGAAGCATCACACACCGACAGAATTGCACTCTGCAACACACGTCTTCCTTCGCAAAGACAATAGCAAGCCACCGCTAACGGGGCCCTTTCCTTGTGATCCGAAGCAGTGTGAAAGCTTTCCTACTAAACATTCGTGGCAAAGAAGACTGGGTCTGCATTGATCGTCTAAAGCCTGCTTATCTCCTGCCAAATGACCCGGTTACAGTTCGTCTCTCAAGATCAGGGCGCCCTATTTAACATGTACAGTATTTCATTTTTAGGAGGGGAGCCATGTACTAACCGTGTGTCAAACGATCGTACAGAGTAACGACATTTCTCCTTTTTGCATTTTTAATCCTTTGTATCTTCGCTCTCCCTTCGCACTGACATCGACCTGAATCAACTTGTCTATTTTTCTTACCGTTTACTGTTAACTGAACAGGTCGTCAGTTGGACATGTAATTGCCTGTTGTATTTTATGCCCTTCTTGCACGGACTAGATGTATAAATAAACTGAATGCTCTGTAATAAAACCTTCAGCAACTTTCATCTTGCCTTTTGAGTCACAGCCTCTCTCGCCCGTCACAAGATATTTCAGCCAATTATTTTTACAAATAATGAAGATATAGTAATCTTCAAATGATGACATCATTCTTACTGCGTCATCTGCATGACCGAGTTTGACAAAATCGTCTTTGTGTGTTTATTTTTGCATATATAGGAATTTTTTCACTTATATTTTGACATCTCGTATGTCTGGCAGAAATGGGACGCATTGGTAGAGGGTAGGTGAATGAAAACTACCAGCTAAAAGAACAGCAGACTGAGTTTCCAAAGATGTATAGAAGTTATAAGGAAGGTGTTTGTTTACTTGCAGTTCGTATGTACATTGTGTTTTCACAATATCCTCGTGAACTTCATGTTATGTATTATTGTAATGTACTATATTATTTCAAGTGTTGCAGGTATTGCGCAACATTGCATCATATTGCATGAATAAGACATGTTATGCTTTATACATAAGAGTAATGATTTGTTTTGGTATTAGGATTCAAACATTTGTTGATTACCTCAGATAGAATGTGATTCTTTATGATTTGTACTGGAGTAGGATTTAAGTCTTTTCAGAGCGATGCTCTTTTGTTTAGCAATGTTTTGGTTTATGAGATTGTGTAAGACGCTCTATATGCACTTGGGAGTTAGCTGTCACAGAGTGAACATTTCGATGTAGTCTTTTATACATTAAAGGTATCTTTTAGAATACCAACGTCTTATTATCCATCAAGCACACATCGACGAGATGGGATCAGCTGAGAAATAATTACTAACGATTGTTCATCTATGTTCCAGGTAATTATTATGGTTAATAGAACTTCCTACCTAAGCATCAATATCGAACATTTGGCGACGTAAAGGACGACGGACAAGCAGGGAGAAGCAAGCAGGGAGAAGCATTGGACCTTATTCACAAGGACGGCCAGCACAAGAGAAGGTCGTTTGTACATAAGGGGACAAGAGTAAAATCGCCCAATGAAGATTTTACCAGCAGCAGAATAGGAATTTCAGCAAATACACAAAAGGGTGAAATTTAAAGTTGGGTAGGTAGGAAGTACACTTGTGACTGCAGAACAGTAACTTAACCTACCACAGTTATTAACCCTGGATAGGTACGGTCCTCGGACACCCCTTTAAGGGTATACTCGGACGCGAACGACCCCGACGCCAAAAAAAATTCTTGAAAAATCAGTTTTTGCAGTAACCTCCTTTTTTCTTTTGCCAAAAAAAACTTCAATGAATGCTTAAAACAACTGTAAAGATAAATACTACTCATCTGCAGAAAAACTATTTATTATAAATATTTTAAAAAATTAAGTAAAAAAAAAAAGACCTGACATAAAAATTCATAAAAAAAAAGTTTATACATATATACACAAATCCTTTTAGGAATTGATTCTTGAATGTTTAGGACACATCTTGATGTATTTTGGATGAAGTCAGACCCATGGAGGTGAAGATCTGAAATGAGAAAAAAAGGGTAACTTTTTTTGGCCAAAAAAAATTGTCCAAATTTCATGAATTTTTTTGGGTACCCAAATGAAATAGGAAGTGGCTAATTATTTTAGGGAATAAACATATGTTATCCTAAAATAGAAATATGTAAAAAAATCTTCATTATTTTGTAAATTACATTTATATCAGGGGCCATATCTAAAGGTAATTTTTTGAGTACTTGGAAATTTCGTAAAAAAATACATATATTTAATATATAATATGATATTTATGCAGGTAAAAATATACCAAAATATCACAAATTCTATAGGGAACAAGAATATATATAGATAGGGCAGCTTACGCTTCGGATATGTCCACAAAATGGCCGCCAACCACACTGACTCAGACTCCCTAATCTGCCACTTGAAATGTAGGAAGGGTATGTCAATTTCAAGGTGTTATTTACTAATCTAATTATTATTGGATATGCATAAAAATTGTATGGTGGGTTGCTGGATAATTGTCGATTATTTTACGACTATAAAATTAAAATTCTGACCCCAAAAATTTTTTTTGAAGGGAAATAAAATCGAAAAAAAAAATGTAAAACAATATTTTAGCTAAAAAAAATTGATGATATTCAATCAAAAAAAAAAGTAAACAAAATTTTCCGACAAACAAACATCTAGAGGAATCATTACTCTGTGATAGTTCCTTAGTACGTAGTAATTTTGAAAGAATTGGGAAAAAACGAAAAAATGGCAATCACCGGAAAATCGAACACATACCTATATATACGCCATATCTGGCTAAAAAAAAAGATAGGCATGGGTAGCCAGATCATCTAGAAACACTTTTCAACACTATAAAAATATAAGTTTTGCGACACTACTTGCCAATTCCTTACGGTAACATGACTAAGCAAAAAAATGCAAAACAAATAAAAAGGGGCACTCGTGGAAAAATGGCCATTCTAATATACGGCATTTCAGAAAAAAAAAAATTTCAGCCACGTGCTAGGCAAACCATCAAGGCATATTTTCCGACAAATAAACATATAAATGAAATATTACTCTGTGATAGTTCCTTAGTACGTAGTAATTTTGAAAGAAATGGGAAAAAACGAAAAAATGGCAATCACAGGAAAATCGAACACATACTTATATATACGCCATATCTGGCTAAAAAAAAATAGGCATGGGTAGCCAGATCATCTAGAAACACTTTCCAACACTATAAAAATATAAGTTTTGCGACACTACTTGCCAATTCCTTACAGTAACATGACTAAGCAAAAAAATGCAAAACAAATAAAAAGGGGCACTCGCGGAAAAATGCCCAACATTCTAATATACGGCATCTCAGATAAAGAAAAAAGACATGCACGTGTTAGCCCAGCCATCAAGGCACACTTTCTAACACATAAACATGAAAAAAAAATCAATAATATACGGCAATTCCTTACTACGTAGTAAATTTTTACAAATATTGAAAAAAAAAACAGAAATTGGCAACCGCAGTTAAATACCCAATATACCAATAACTACGTCGTATCTGACAAAAACAAAATCACGCATGGGTAGCCAGATCATCTAGACACACTTTCCAACATTAAAAAAGCAAAAGTTTTACGACACTATTTCGCAATATCTTACGGAAAAATGACTTGGCAAAAAAATTTTAAAAAATTAAAAAGGGACACTCGCGGTAAAATGCCCGACATTCTAATATACGACATCTCAGATAAAAAAAAAGACATGCACGTGTTAGCCCAACCATCAAGGCACACTTTCTAACACATAAACATGAAAAAAAAAATGAATAATATACGGCAATTCCTTACTACGTAGTAATTTTTACAAATATTGAAAAAAAAACAGAAATTGGTAACCGCAGTTAAATACCCAATATACCAATAACTACGTCGTATCTGACAAAAACAAAGTCATGCATGGGTAGCCAGATCATCTAGACACACTTTCCAACACTAAACAAGCAAAAGTTTTACGACACTATTTGGCAATATCTTACGGAAAAATGACTTGGCAAAAAAATGAAAAAAAATGAAAAAGGGGCACTCGCGGTAAAATGGTCCTCGTGGTGATGAACGACATTTTAACTAAAAAAAAAAACATGCACATGGTAGCCAAACAATCCACCAAGACTTTCCACAACTGATAACCTATACAAGTTGCACCATTCTACGACAATTTCATAATACGTAATAACTTTGATAATTATGCAAACTACCTCAGAAGGGTAAACTCGGACGCGAACGACCCCGACGCGTCTCAGAAATCGAGGAAGGAGTACAGCTACAGCAATGCACATCTGGACACTACTAGAGCGTGTAGGGGAGACACCTCCTGCAGGTCGATCACCCACAAATTCAGTCAAAGGGGTGAGTCACGTGAGAAAAACCTGTTTTTTTTTTACGCTCGCGGTCGCAAACGACCCACCGTACCTATCCAGGGTTAAGGTAAGCAAACAAAATGCCTTTTAACATCGAGCACCCCCCAGCTTTCAGCATCACTGCTGAGCCTAATTCTGTTGCAACACGATGGCAACAGTGGTGTGAGGAATTTAAGATTTATTTAGAAGCATTAGGGAACATGAAGGATGCACAAAAGAAGGCATTATTACTTCATACAGCAGGTAGGGAAGTTCGGGAAGTGTTTAAGACTTTGCAGCCTACAGATGACACAAGTGAAGCTGCGATTAAGGTTCTTACCACATATTTTGCTCCTCAGGTCAATAAATTTTTTGAAAGATACCAGTTTTCAGCGCAAGCTTATCAGAAAGAAAATGAAAGTTTAGATGCATTTGTGACTAGACTAAAGAATTTAGCCGTTTCATGTGAATTTCTAGAGTTAGAAAATGTTATCATAGATCAAGTAATTGCACATTGCACATCAGAAGAGCTAAGAAAGAAATTATTGCAAGATAAAGATTTAACATTAGAAAAGGTATTGATAACAGGCAGAGCTTTAGAAACATCAAATAGGCAAAGTAACATAATAGGTAGTTCTACAAGCAATAGAATGGAAAATTCTAAAATTAATACAGTAGGTTCTAAGTGGAAAACCAATGAGAATCAGAGAAGGAATATGTCAAGGCCTAGTCATAGAAAAGTGCCTAACACTAATGTTCATAAATATCAGAATCAGGCTTATACACAGAAACAACAGGAAAAACCCAAGTGTTTTAGGTGTGGTAAAACTGATCATCTTGCATACGAAGCAAAGAAATGCCCTGCTACTGGACAGACATGCCAGAATTGCAGAAAGCTGGGTCATTTTGCAACTGCTTGTAGATTCCCTAAACAGTACGCAAAGAAAATTAATGCTACAGTTGATACTATGGGTCAAGAGAATAATGAGGAAAATGTTCATGATAATCAGGTTAGTTCAGAAACTGATTTTGCGTTTCGCATGAACTCAGTCAACAAAGGTGCAAAGAAACATATCATGGTAGAAGTAATCATAAATGGTAAACCAATTTTGATGCAAGTTGACACAGCAGCCAATGTATCAATTATGTCTGAGAAAATGGTTAAAAGCATTCCTAATTTGTTATTAGAAGGTACAAATAGAGTTTTGAAAAGTTATAATGGTTTTGATATTCAGGTAATAGGTGCTTCGAACGTAGAAGTACAGTACCAAGAACAGAAATTAGAGAGAATGCCATTAACAGCAGTAAAAGGTAATGGACAAACTTTGCTAGGTTTAGATTGGCTACAGTATTTGAAGTTAGATTGGCCTAGTATTTTGAAGGTTGCAGGTAGACAAGATGAAAACAAAAATGAAATGTCTATGGATAATATCATATCTGAGTTTCAAGACGTATTTGCAGATAAAATAGGTACAGTAAAGAACGCAAAGGCAATTTTAGTTTTGAAACCTGACAGTTCTCTTAGATTTTTTGCTCCGACACCAGTACCGTATGCATTGAAAAGTGCAGTTGAAACAGAAATCAGGAGATTAGAAAGTGAAGGTTCCTGGGAAAAGGTTACATATTCAGATTGGGCTACACCATTAGTTCCTATTGTGAAGGAAAGTGGACAGGTTAGGTTATGTGGAGATTACAAATTAACGTTAAATCCACAACTGCAAGTAGCTCAACATCCCTTACCAAATCCGAAAGACATGTTTGCAACTATGTCAGGATGCAGTGTTTTTTCTAAATTAGATTTAAGACAAGCATTTCAACAGCTTCCCATGGATGAAACTTCACAAGAATTATGTACAGTAAATACATCCTTAGGTTTGTTTAGGCCAAAGAGATTACCTTATGGAGTTGCAAGTAGTCCAGCTATATGGCAACAAACTATGGATAAGATTTTTTCAGGAATGCAAGGAGTATTCATTTTTATAGATGATATTTTAATTGCGGGTAAAGACACAAGAGAACATAGAGAAAGATTGCGAACAGTTCTGAAGAAGTTGAAGGAACATAATATTAGAGTAAATAAGAACAAATGTATTTTAGAAGTTGATTCAGTGGAATACTTAGGTTTTGTAATAAATGGCAAGGGTATTCACAAAACTAAAGAGAAGATTAAAGCTGTACAATCAACAAAAGTGCCAGAAAATGTTAAGGAATTACAATCATTTCTAGGTTTAGTAACATTTTATGGGAATTTCATTCAGAATTTGTCTACAATTGCACATCCATTGTATAATCTGTTGAATAAGGGTGTAGAATGGAAGTGGACAAAAGAGTGTCAGGAATCTTTTGAAAGAATCAAGCAGGAAATAACATCACCTACATTCTTAGTATATTATCAAATGGATTTACCAGTTGAATTAGTATGTGATGCATCAAACATAGGTTTAGGTGCAGTATTATCTCATGTAATGCCAGATGGAACAGAAAAACCAATTGCATTCACTTCTAGAGTATTGAACAAGGCAGAAAGGAATTACTCTCAAATAGAAAAGGAAGGTTTAGCATTAGTTTATGGAGTTAAAAAATTCCATATGTATCTTTATGGTAGGAAAAAGTTCACACTTGTTACAGATCATAAACCTTTATTAGCAATATTGGGTCCAAAAGCAAGTTTACCTACGTTGGTAGCTGCAAGACTACAACGTTGGGCAGTTACGTTAGCAGCGTACCACTATGATATAGAATACCGTCCAACATCAAATATGGGTAATGCAGATGCTTTATCCAGATTACCCATAGACAAAGCTCCAGAAGAGAATGATGACAGTGTTCTATTAATTTCTGTATATGATGTACCAATAACTGCAAAAGATGTAGCACACAGTACCAAGCAGGACCCAGTACTTAGTAAGGTTTTGGAGAGTTTAATGACAGGTAGGGACTTATGTGGAAAAGAGGAAAATTGTAAACCGTATAAGGATATATGGTATGAACTGAGTGTGACACAAGGAATAGTGATGAAAGGTTCCAGGGTAGTTATTCCTAATTCACTGAGAAATAAGGTTTTGTCTGAAATACATGCTGATCACCAAGGTATTGTAAGATCAAAGTCAATTACGAGAACTTTTGTATGGTGGCCAGGTGTAGATAAAGAAGTGGAATGTTATATAAAGAATTGTATGAATTGTGTTATGCAACAGAACAATCCTCAATTTGCTAGAATGCACCTGTGGGAGTTACCCAGGTATCCATGGGAAAGAGTGCATATAGATTTTGCAGGTCCTTTTTTTAATTATTTGTTTTTGATAGTAGTAGATGCTTACAGTAAGTGGCCAGAAATGATCCCAATGAAGACAACAACGTCTTACGCCACAATAAAAGAGTTAATGCAAATTTTTTCAACGCATGGTATTCCAGAAAGAATTGTTACAGATAATGGTCCACAGTTTACCTCACAAGAGTTTAAAGAATTTTGTAATGTCAATGGTATAAAGCATACATTTTCAGCTACATATCATCCATCTACCAATGGAGAGGCTGAAAGATTTGTCCAAACGTTTAAACACAATATGAAGTGTAGAAAAGCAAATTCAGGTAATATATTTTTGCATGTGTCAAAATTTTTATTGTCTTATAGAACAACGCCGCACAGCACAACAGGCGTGGCACCCTCAAATTTGTTAATGGGGAGGAGGATAAGATGTAAGTTAGATTTGTTGTATCCAAGTTTGCAAAGTGATTTAGAAGATAAAGGGTATAAACAAGTAGCAAAGCTTCCTAAGGTAAGACATTTTTTACCTTTGTCTGATGTCATGGTAAGATCGTACAACACTCCAGAGAAGTGGGTACCAGGAGAGATTGTAAGAGAGATTTAGAGCATATGAATGTTAGAGATGAGAAACTTAAAGAAGTAGTTAGATCAAATGAGTCAAGTATTAACCAAGATGGTCCAACATCCAATGTAGATTCAGAACCAATTCATGAACCAGTACAAGATGAGGTTAAAGTGCTTCCTAATAGGATTAACAGAGGAAAGCCCCCTGAGAGATTAGATTTATGAATATTTTTACAATATCAAGTTAAGGGGGAGGAGACTGTTATGTATTATTGTAATGTACTATATTATTTCAAGTGTTGCAGGTATTGCGCAACATTGCATCATATTGCATGAATAAGACATGTTATGCTTTATACATAAGAGTAATGATTTGTTTTGGTATTAGGATTCAAACATTTTTTGATTACCTCAGATAGAATGTGATTCTTTATGATTTGTACTGGAGTAGGATTTAAGTCTTTTCAGAGCGATGCTCTTTTGTTTAGCAATGTTTTGGTTTATGAGATTGTGTAAGACGCTCTATATGCACTTGGGAGTTAGCTGTCACAGAGTGAACATTTCGATGTAGTCTTTTATACATTAAAGGTATCTTTTAGAATACCAACGTCTTATTATCCATCAAGCACACATCGACGAGATGGGATCAGCTGAGAAATAATTACTAACGATTGTTCATCTATGTTCCAGGTAATTATTATGGTTAATAGAACTTCCTACCTAAGCATCAATATCGAACACTTCATAGAAAGGTCAATGTTACCTAAGGTCATAGAGAGAACAGAAAGTGAACAGAGGGCAAAATAAGAAAAATAAAAAAAACAAGAAGAGAGGGAAACATGGATAAGAATACAAAGCTGCAACATGGTAACTAAAACACTCACAACAATGAGATCGATGACATCACATGACATCCTTACACCAAGAGTAATAGTAAACTTAAGGATCAAATGCCTTGTTTAGGGTGCGTTTATGTAGGAATAAAAAAAATTATCATAATAATGTTATATTATTCTCTTTAGGAAAAGAAGCGTAAATTTGTAGCAAATCTTTGGGAGCACATAAACCAACAACATACTGATTCATACTTAGGTACATTTTCTCACTTATTTAATGTTCGATTTTAGAGAGAATGATATCATTGCAAAGAAGAATAAAAATCCCCAAATTTCCTTAGGAGCAATTTTGATTTTCGTTTCACTTTTTTTTCACAATTATTTTGCTTCTAGACAAGAAAAAAGAATACAAATTCATAAAGGAAAACAAAATGGAGAACCAAAATTCCGTGTCACAAAATTATTTAATTTAGGAAGTAGTTTTTATGGTATAGGTTTCAATACAATTGGTTCTTATTAGTGGAGAAAAATGTACCTAAATGTTTTCTTAAATCATGATTTTTGCCAATAAATCAAGGAGTTTTTGATCAAATGACTTGAAACTTTCATGTGATGAAGATATTATATATGTATAAAACATATATAGAAATGGTGTATTTCGGATCATTAGAAAAAAAATGGCGGTCATGGCGGACAGTCTCCTTAACCCTGGATAGGTACGATGGGTCGTTCGCGACCCCGAGCGTCAAAAAAAAACAGGTTTTTCTCACGTGACTCACCCCCGTGACTGAATTTGTGGGTGATCGACCTGCAGGAGGTGTCTCCCCTACACGCTCTAGTAGTGTCCAGATGTGCATTGCTGTAGCTGTACTCCTTCCCCGATTTCTGAGACGCGTCGGGGTCGAGCGCGACCGAGTTTACCCTTCTAAGGTAGTTTGCATAATTATCAAAGTTATTACGTATTATGAAATTGTCGTAGAATGGTGCAACTTGTATAGGTTATCAGTTGTGGAAAGTCTTGGTGGATTGCTTGGCTACCATGTGCATGATTTTTTTTTAGTTAAAATGTCGTTCATTACCACGAGGACCATTTTACCGCGAGTGCCCCTTTTTCATTTTTTTTCATTTTTTTGCCAAGTCATTTTTCCGTAAGATATTGCCAAATAGTGTCGTAAAACTTTTGCTTGTTTAGTGTTGGAAAGTGTGTCTAGATGATCTGGCTACCCATGCATGACTTTGTTTTTGTCAGATACGACGTAGTTATTGGTATATTGGGTATTTAACTGCGGTTACCAATTTCTGTTTTTTTTTCAATATTTGTAAAAATTACTAGGTAGTAAGGAATTGCCGTATATTATTCATTTTTTTTTCATGTTTATGTGTTAGAAAGTGTGCCTTGATGGTTGGGCTAACACGTGCATGTCTTTTTTTTTATCTGAGATGCCGTATATTAGAATGTCGGGCATTTTACCGCGAGTACCCCTTTTTCATTTTTTTTCATTTTTTTGCCAAGTCATTTTTCCGTAAGATATTGCGAAATAGTGTCGTAAAACTTTTGCTTTTTTAGTGTTGGAAAGTGTGTCTAGATGATCTGGCTACCCATGCGTGATTTTGTTTTTGTCAGATACGACGTAGTTATTGGTATATTGGGTATTTAACTGTGGTTGCCAATTTCTGTTTTTTTTCAATATTTGTAAAAATTTACTACGTAGTAAGGAATTGCCGTATATTATTGATTTTTTTTTCATGTTTATGTGTTAGAAAGTGTGCCTTGATGGTTGGGCTAACACGTGCATGTCTTTTTTTTTTTATCTGAGATGCCGTATATTAGAATGTTGGGCGTTTTTCCGCGAGTGGCCCGTTTTATTTGTTTTGCATTTTTTTGCTTAGTCATGTTACCGTAAGGAATTGGCAAGTAGTGTCGCAAAACTTATATTTTTATAGTGTTGGAAAGTGTTTCTAGATGATCTGGCTACCCATGCCTATTTTTTTTTTAGCCAGATATGGCGTATATATAAGTATGTGTTCGATTTTCCTGTGATTGCCATTTTTTCGTTTTTTCCCATTTCTTTCAAAATTACTACGTACTAAGGAACTATCACAGAGTAATGATTCATTTATATGTTTATTTGTCGGAAAATGTGCCTTGATGGTTTGCCTAGCACGTGGCTGAAATTTTTTTTTTCTGAAATGCCGTATATTAGAATGGCCATTTTTCCACGAGTGCCCCTTTTTATTTGTTTTGCATTTTTTTGCTTAGTCATGTTACCGTAAGGAATTGGCAAGTAGTGTCGCAAAACTTATAATTTTATAGTGTTGGAAAGTGTTTCTAGATGATCTGGCTACCCATGCCTATCTTTTTTTTTTTAGCCAGATATGGCGTATATATAGGTTTGTGTTCGATTTTCCTGTGATTGCCATTTTTTCGTTTTTTCCCATTTCTTTCAAAATTACTACGTACTAAGGAACTATCACAGAGTAATGATTCATTTAGATGTTTATTTGTCGGAAAATGTGCCTCGATGGTTTGCCTAGCACGTGGCTGAATTTTCTTTTTCTGAAATGCCGTATATTAGAATGTTAGCCATTTTTCTGCGAGTGCCCCCTTTTATTTGTTTTGCATTTTTTCGCTTAGTCATGTTACCGTAAGGAATTGGCAAGTAGTGTCGCAAAACTTATATTTTTATAGTGTTGGAAAGTGTTTCTAGATGATCTGGCTACCCATGCCTATCTTTTTTTTAGCCAGATATGGCGTATATATAGGTATGTGTTCGATTTTCCCGTGATTGCCATTTTTTCGTTTTATCCCAATTCTTTCAAAATTACTACGTACTAAGGAACTATCACAGAGTAATGATTCCTCTAGATGTTTATTTGTCGGAAAATTTTGTTTACTTTTTTTTTGATTGAATATCATCAAATTTTTTTAGCTAAAATATTATATTGTTTTACATTTTTTTTTTTTCGATTTCATTTCCCTTCAAAAAAATTTTTTTGGGTCAGAATTTCAATTTTATAGTCGTAAAATAATCGACAATTATCCAGCAACCCACCATACAATTTTTATGCATATCCAATAATAATTAGATTAGTAAATAACACCTTGAAATTGACATACCCTTCCTACATTTCAAGTGGCAGATTAGGGAGTCTGAGTCAGTGTGGTTGGCGGCCATTTTGTGGACATATCCGAAGCGTAAGCTGCCCTATCTATATATATTCTTGTTCCCTATAGAATTTGTGATATTTTGGTATATTTTTACCTGCATAAATATCATATTATATATTAAATATATGTATTTTTTTACGAAATTTCTAAGTACTCAAAAAATTACCTTTAGATATGGCCCCTGATATAAATGTAATTTACAAAATAATGAAGATTTTTTTACATATTTCTATTTTAGGATAACATATGTTTATTCCCTAAAAAAAATTAGCAACTTCCTATTTCATTTGGGTACCCAAAAAAATTCATGAAATTTGGACAAATTTTTTTGGCCAAAAAAAGTTACTCTTTTTTTTCTCATTTCAGATCTTCACCTCCATGGGTCTGACTTCATCCAAAATACATCAAGATGTGTCCTAAACATTCAAGAATCAATTCCTAAAAGGATTTGTGTATATATGTATAAACTTTTTTTTATGAATTTTTATGTCAGGTCTTTTTTTTCTACTTAATTTTTTAAAATATTTATAATAAATAGTTTTTCTGCAGATGAGTAGTATTTATCTTTACAGTTGTTTTAAGCATTCATTGAAGTTTTTTTTGGCAAAAGAAAAAAGGAGGTTACTGCAAAAACTGATTTTTCAAGAATTTTTTTTGGCGTCGGGGTCGTTCGCGTCCGAGTATACCCTTAAAGGGGTGTCCGAGGAGCGTACCTATCCAGGGTTAAGCTAAAGACACTATTCTCCCTCAACTCATGTGTAATGACAGAAATGCTTCATTTAACTGAATGGTAATTCCATTTACGATTTCTAGACTTAATAAACGAATTGGTTTTCATCTCATCAAAATGTTATGTTAGCCATACGTAATTGAGATGGTGTAGGATCGAGTGTGCATACACAGAGGTGTAGAGAGGCGTAACAAAGGAGTAGTTGTGTCTGTGGTCTAGAGTTTGTGAATGACTGCCAAGGTAAACAAAGGCGTAGTTGTGTGAGCCTCGGGCATAGTTGGGCGAGGTAAGCTCAAAGCGCACTCTTCGAAGCCGACAGCGACCGGTGTAGAGGGGGAACGGTGTTGCTCCCCCTTATTATTGTGTGAAATTCTTACGTTCTCCCTTGTAAAAGGTATGCACTTGTCTTAGTTATAATTGGTGTTTTAATAACACTTGATATTGTCTATTGTGGTTAATTTTTTAGATGTATCAAATAAGGATACGATAATTTTGTCAGTATTGAAGCTGCTTTTTGCTGTGATTGCATTTGGTTGGAATTGTGCCACCAACCGTAAGTCAAGATGTGTAATATTATTCTCAGATTTGTGCAGTTATTCTTTGAGTTGCCAGGCTAACTGTGCAGTGTAACCAGTAGGCAAGGTAAGAGTACAGTATAGCCTAGGCTACGAATTGCATGTTGTTTGACATAGGATCTCTGTCCTAAACGAAGACTTTGTATTACAGGGTACCATTTTGGAGTACCTGACATCTACTAGCACTTGTAGAAGTAAGAATAAAAAAAAACTTAGGAACCAGCCTTTCCCTCAACCTCCATTGCAAATGAAGATCCGTCCTTCTCCACAGCAAGAGTCAAGTAACTTTAAGTCTGGGATTAGAATATTAGCCTATACCTATGATGTACACGGTATTAGTCTATGCCAAGGTTGTTTGTTGTAGATAGGCTAGCCAGGAATAATCGATTGTCCTAAATTGAATGGTGCCTCCGAACTTATGTAAGGACAATTGACGAAGGTAAGAGTTTTAGTGAAAAGTCATGTGTGAAACGGCATGACATTACTTCAAGTGTTACATGTATTGTGCAACATTGCATGGATAAAACCTGCTGTGCTTTGTACATAAGTGAAATGAGTTGTTTTGATATTAGGATTCAAGCGTTTATTAAATACCTCAAAGATAGGATGTGATTCTTAGTAGTTTTGTACTGGAGTAGGATTTAAGTCTTTTGAGAGCGATGCTCTTTTGTTTGGCAATGTTTTGGTTTGTCAGTTTGTTTTTGAGACGAGAGCAATGCTATTTTGTTGTTTGGCAGTTTGTTTTTGAGACGAGAGAGATGCTCTTTTGTTGTTTGGCAATGTTTTGGTTTGTCAGTTTGTTTTTGAGACGAGAGCGATGTTCTATTGTTGTTTGGCAATGTTTTGGTTTGACAGATTGTTTTTGAGACGAGAGCGATGCTCTTTTGTTGTTTGGCAATGTTTTGGTTTTTCAGTTTGTTTTTGAGACGAGAGCGATGCTCTTTTGTTGTTTGGCAATGTTTTGGTTTGTCAGTTTGTTTTTGAGACAAGAGCGATGCTCTTTTGTTGTTTGGCAATGTTTTGGTGTGTTAGTTTGTTTTTGAGACGAGAGCGATGCTCTATTGTTGTTTGGCAATGTTTTGGTTTGTCAGATTGTTTATGAGACGAGAGCGATACTATTTTGTTGTTTGGCAATGTTTTGGTTTGGCAGATTGTTTTTGAGACGAGAGAGATGCTCTTTTGTTGTTTGGAAATGTTTTGGTTTGACAGATTGTTTTTGAGACGAGAGAGAGGCTCTTTTGTTGTTTGGCAATGTTTTGGTGTGTCAGTTTGTTTTTGAGACGAGAGCGATGCTCTATTGTTGTTTGGCAATGTTTTGCTTTGTCAGATTGTTTATGAGACGAGAGCAATGCTCTATTGTTGTTTGGCAATGTTTTGGTTTGTCAGTTTGTTTTTGAGACGAGAGCGATGCTCTTTTGTTGTTTGGCAATGTTTTGGTTTGTCAGTTTGTTTTTGAGACAAGAGCGATGCTCTTTTGTTGTTTGGCAATGTTTTGGTTTGTCGGATTGTTTATGAGACGCTCCACGCTTACTTGGGAGTTGGTTGTCACAGAACAATGTAGTCATAAATATAGTAAACGTATTTTTAAGAATACCAACATATCATTAAATCTTACCAAGAAAAATTGACAACTCTAGATGGGATCAGCTCAGGAATAACTACTAATAACTCTTCACTATTTGCAGGTAAACAACATGCTGGATTCAGTATACATCCTATAACCAAACATCACAACAGTAAAGAAGAGAAAACCTTCGGTTTTCTTCAATAAAATGCTCGAATTCACAAGACAATACTGCTTTAAAACTAAGGTAGGTGTCTTATGAAATCACTCATTTATATAATCTAGTGTAAAGCACAATTTTATTGAATCTTGGGATTTCTTGGTCATAGGTCTTAGGGATTAATAATTTGCCACTGGCAACGCTGCCAAATATTAATTTCTTTACCCACTTGATGTCACAATGGGTTTATGATTGAGATCAGTCCCATATAGGAAAAGCACTCCTGTGCTTTTTACCTTCTAAAAATGAATAGGAGACAAGTAGGGAGTCATCTCTTAATAGGTTGTCAGAAAAAAAAATAAACTGTATTTTGAAGATTAATATTCGCGGAATAGTACTTTTATGCAAATACCTGATGATAAATACATAAAATTGCTAAATATTAATCAAAACCATATTAAATTATGAAAATAATTCTAATAATAATAATCATATATCAAAATAAGTTTATATCTATTTTTAAGAAGTGTTTATATGTGGTCATCTAAGATCAAGGTTCCTCGTTGCTCTCTCCACAGCACTGTGAGTATGGGATTCACACTACTACAGTTGATGAAGCGTAGTAGGTGCAGCAAAGCGCTTCATTCTGCAAATAGTTCATTATCATTAGTTACCTCCTACACAGACAGCTTCACAGCTTGCATACTTTTCCTTCTAACTTCAAGGGCCTTTCCAATATACCAGGCAGCCTATTTAGTTGAGGTTTCTAAATTCCCTATTTCTATGTTATTATTTCTAAATCTCCCTAACGCATTTCATTTAAGATTAAGCTTAGTAGTATCCTCTGCCTCCCTACACAATACACAACGCCACAAAGCCTATCCTTATCACTACTATTTCTTTAATTTTCTTTTAATTCTAGCATATTCAACCTTGTTTTCATAACTATTACAACCTCATTAGTGTCAAGTTCTCCTTTGTAATCTCTTCTACCATTACGTTTCTCAAACCTCAGTTTAGCCATCTCTGCTTTCTTTTCTTCTATTTCTCTTTTAATATTATTTTCCACTTCACTTTTTTATGTCTTCTTTGAGTTCTTTCTTTTCATACTTCCTTACCTCTTCCATTTTAATATCAAATCTATTGCATAACTCTATGATACTTTTTCCCCAACATTCCCTGTATGGTTCTCTTATTTGATCTTCCACTACCTCCTTAACTATCCCTTTGTCATCTGATGTTAAGAAATAGCATCACCTTTTTATACTCTATTCTATTTATAACTGACCATGTTCCTGTTTCTGCCATTACCCCCCTGAAGGTGTGGTAGCAACATGTTCAAACATTCCTTTCATAATTCTGTGTTTATACTTTCTAGTTCTTTCATTTTCTTTTTCTTTTATTACACCCCATGTCTCAATATTTGCAAATATTCTAGGTAGGCTACTACTACTGTCTCATAAATCTTTATTCTCACTAGCAATGCCAAATCTCCTACTCTGTTATTATCTCCATATTTCCTAAATTTAGTAGAGTTTTACTGTATTACAGATTCTCATTTCGAAAAGAAAATATGTGTTTTCCTGTAGGAAATGACGTGATTTAACCGAATTTGACCTTCATTTCAACCGCACACCAACAGAATAACCAGTTTGACTAACTTCAAGTAGCCTAACTGGTTGCTGTTGTTGCAGATGAAATGAAGGTGAAAACCGGTTAAATCAGGCTTTTTTTTTTTTTTTACAGGAAAACATATATTTCCTGTTAAAATTTTTAAGAATGCTACGCTAATATGTATTTTAAAGAAATTTTCCATGTACCATTTACACACTATATAAAAGGGTACAGAACCTAACAAACCCACCTAACCTAGCCTAGTAGTTCCCGGGTCACAACCCCTGCCAGGGAAAAGCCCCCAGACCCCCTTCCTAGGTCAAAACCCCTACCCGGGGGCAAGCCCTTGTACCCCCTTCCAGGTCACAAACTTGTACTGACAAGCGGTAATGTTGAGCTGCGCACGCTAAAAACATTTAAATTAAAGAAATTAATTACTTACTTTTATGACCCGGACGACGAAACTTGTGACGTCTTAACTTCTATGAACGGCACTTGGGACACTGTGAATGTTGGGGTATTACATTATGTGATTTAAGGAAATTATCAACATTGGTTGACGTATCATAAAATTGCCTATGAAAAATAGCAAATGCTTTAAAGTATTTCTATAACTTCCATCGCAAAATACGAAATAAAAACCTCACTTGAAATAACAAAGACCTGACTAGGACAAAGGTTTCCATGGAAACGGATTTGTTGGAAGGGGTATGAAGAGACCAATTGAAGAGATGAGGGAAGCGGGTAGGGAAAAATTAACCGCCCCGCCCTCTGCAAACTTTTCATACGTACGGGTTCGTGATTGGTTAACGGAAAAGCAACGGAGTTTAGAGAGTACACATGAATGAACTAGAATGGGAAACTTATCCAGAGCAAGTATTTATGTAAAATTGGGGCATGACAAGGTAATAATAAACGGATTTTGAGCGAAGCGAAAAATCTATTTTTGGGTAAGATGGCCATGTCGTCCTGATGGAAGTTCCTTAAAGGCAGCTTCCTAGGGTATATTACAACTACGGCGATATTCCCAGAGAATTTACCTTAAGGTACCCAGAATTCTAACTCCTGGAGCGAGTATCCCTAAAAAAGACCTTAGGGATATCGTAAATATCAGTGGACGTATTCTTGACACGCCTCATAGCAATCTATACCCCGAATAGAGTTAACACTTCGTAGGGGTCAAATGGCAAGAAAACGAAAACGAGAACGAAAAGGGGAGAGCCGTTCGTAAGGCCCTCTCTTCTCCCGTTTCGTAAGCGTGCCCTGCGCCGATTCTGGCGCCATCTGCATTCCTTGTAGCGAAACACGAGGTGCTACAGATACTGTATGTAGGGGGGGATCCTACGGCCCTTTCATTGAAAGGGAAGGGCGGGTCCATCAGGACGACATGGCCATCTTACCCAAAAATAGATTTTTCGCTTCGCTCAAAATCCGTTTTTTGGGCTCAAGCCATGTCGTCCTGATGGAAGTATACCAGAGCATTACTGTATCTGTGGATTCTCAAAATGTGCCGTACTCCTCAGAAGTATTTCCCCCAGTCGACGCGACCTAGAGACCTAAGATGTTACCGTCATACATCTTTTCAACTAATCATAAACCATGATAGAGCTTCCTGCCCCCAACAGGGAAGAGTCTTACTAGACTCTGGGAAAGTCTCGAAGAGTACATATATCTAAGTATGAACCCCAGGCAAGCAAGTATAGTGGTCTCACTCCATACTGGGTAAAGCGAAGTTCGAAAAGAATCACTGTATCAATATGAAATATCGACCAGTCCTCCGCTCAAAACACGTATTGGACAAAGGTTCATATCCGCTTAGGAGGAAACTCGTAAATCCGTCACCATCCCTTTATGGGATGGAGTCCTCCAGCTAAGGGGAAGCATAAACCAATGCAATATTAGCTTGCATAAGGGAACATTCTATTAGAATTATCCCCGGGTAAATATACATAGAATGAATGCTCACAGGTGAAGGAGACGCAAGGTTCTTAAGAACCAGTTTATTGACAGACAATAAACAAACAGGTTAACCACACTCATATATATATATATATATCTATATATAAGAGGAGGATAACTAAAACTTTAAGCATAAGTATGATAGTAAACAGAAACTTGTTTGTCTGAAAGAAAAAACATTGGAGCCACTTTTAAGATACCAAAGTATCAAAGTCAAAAGTCTGTTTTACTAATCAGTCACATTAGCGTTAGAAACGCTCGGCACGCATGTTCGCACTTATGCTGGGTTCACCTTTGAAAGTGGAACAGTCAACGTGGGTCACCCAGTACCCTCACATAGTTTGTAGTACAACATGTGACTACATACTCACCCTGGAATTAATTGTCCCAATTAAGCTACTGTTCCTCGCAGAGTTAAACAGCAGGGTTAACGACGCAACCCACTGCCACCACAGAACCTCTTAGTTGCTGCACTTGCTTCGCATAGTGACGAAAGAACACTCTGGAAGACTTCCAGCCAGTGTACGAACGAAGATGTCCAAAATCCCTACAACTAAAGAAGTTTAAGGATGAAGCAACTTTCCTCGGATCGTGACCTGTGGGTGAACAGTCAGGATCCGCTCTGCGAATAAGATATGTGATTTTCGCCCTGAGTTATTTCAGTAATAAATTTTGAGCCTGACGTTTCTCCCCTGGCCAGATGGCCATCCTTGAAGTCTGAAGTTCTACGAAGATAGACCTTTAGGCATTCTACTGGACATAGAGATGCATCTTCTTTCAGAGGGCAGATTCTTCAGGGACCCCACCTGATGGTGGGTAACTCGGTCTTGGTGAGAAACGTAGGATCCGGAAATAGGTTCAGTTCACCCATCCAGGAACTGAACATGACCTTCCTCTCTCGAGAGGGGTATGATCTCACTAACCCTGGCCCCGGACGCGAGTGCAAAAAGGAGGATAACTTATGGGTCAAATCCTTTAATGCACACTCCTTATTGTTCAACAGCGAAGCAACATGAAGAACTTTTCTAAAGACCATGAATTGGGCTTTGGAGGTGCTAAAGGTCTGAGCCTAGCGCAGGCTTTCGGAACTTTTATAAAAGATCTCGTTAGCGAGGTCGACCTGGAAGGCATATAGAATGGGTCTTGTCAAAGCAGGCCTACATGATAAAATCGTGTTAGTTACCGATCCATAACCATGGAGATGGATGAAGAAAGACAAGCAGAAGTCCGTCGTGATCTCCTGCGGAATCTTCGTCTGACAAGAGCTACCCATTCTCTCCAAGATGACTCATATTGCCTTATAAAAGGTTTGCACTTATAATCCTCTAGGAAGTCCATGCTGGCTTTCGAAATCCCGAAACACTTTCTTACTTGTTAAAGAAATCATGAGCTGCTGGGTCCGGGTTTTCTGTGATGAAGCGCAGACAATTGACTTCTGGACTCACTTGGTCAGAACTGGATCTGGTAGCGGTCGAAACTCCAATCGTAGTTCCGATGCCAGAGGGAACTCCACACTGTTCGGCCACTTGTGGGCCACTACTGCCGCTACTCCTTTAACCCTGGATAGGTACGGTCCTCGGACACCCCTTTAAGGGTATACTCGGACGCGAACGACCCCGACGCCAAAAAAAATTCTTGAAAAATCAGTTTTTGCAGTAACCTCCTTTTTTCTTTTGCCAAAAAAAACTTCAATGAATGCTTAAAACAACTGTAAAGATAAATACTACTCATCTGCAGAAAAACTATTTATTATAAATATTTTAAAAAATTAAGTAGAAAAAAAAAGACCTGACATAAAAATTCATAAAAAAAAGTTTATACATATATACACAAATCCTTTTAGGAATTGATTCTTGAATGTTTAGGACACATCTTGATGTATTTTGGATGAAGTCAGACCCATGGAGGTGAAGATCTGAAATGAGAAAAAAAGGGTGACTTTTTTTGGCCAAAAAAAATTGTCCAAATTTCATGAATTTTTTTGGGTACCCAAATGAAATAGGAAGTGGCTAATTATTTTAGGGAATAAACATATGTTATCCTGAAATAGAAATATGTAAAAAAATCTTCATTATTTTGTAAATTACATTTATATCAGGGGCCATATCTAAAGGTAATTTTTTGAGTACTTGGAAATTTCGTAAAAAAAATACATATATTTAATATATAATATGATATTTATGCAGGTAAAAATATACCAAAATATCACAAATTCTATAGGGAACAAGAATATATATAGATAGGGCAGCTTACGCTTCGGATATGTCCACAAAATGGCCGCCAACCACACTGACTCAGACTCCCTAATCTGCCACTTGAAATGTAGGAAGGGTATGTCAATTTCAAGGTGTTATTTACTAATCTAATTATTATTGGATATGCATAAAAATTGTATGGTGGGTTGCTGGATAATTGTCGATTATTTTACGACTATAAAATTAAAATTCTGACCCAAAAAATTTTTTTGAAGGGAAATAAAATCGAAAAAAAAAATGTAAAACAATATTTTAGCTAAAAAAATTTGATGATATTCAATCAAAAAAAAAGTAAACAAAATTTTCCGACAAATAAACATCTAGAGGAATCATTACTCTGTGATAGTTCCTTAGTACGTAGTAATTTTGAAAGAATTGGGAAAAAACGAAAAAATGGCAATCACCGGAAAATCGAACACATACCTATATATACGCCATATCTGGCTAAAAAAAAGATAGGCATGGGTAGCCAGATCATCTAGAAACACTTTCCAACACTATAAAAATATAAGTTTTGCGACACTACTTGCCAATTCCTTACGGTAACATGACTAAGCAAAAAAATGCAAAACAAATAAAAAGGGGCACTCGTGGAAAAATGGCCATTCTAATATACGGCATTTCAGAAAAAAAAAATTTCAGCCACGTGCTAGGCAAACCATCAAGGCATATTTTCCGACAAATAAACATATAAATGAAATATTACTCTGTGATAGTTCCTTAGTACGTAGTAATTTTGAAAGAAATGGGAAAAAACGAAAAAATGGCAATCACAGGAAAATCGAACACATACTTATATATACGCCATATCTGGCTAAAAAAAAAATAGGCATGGGTAGCCACATCATCTAGAAACACTTTCCAACACTATAAAAATATAAGTTTTGCGACACTACTTGCCAATTCCTTACGGTAACATGACTAAGCAAAAAAATGCAAAACAAATAAAAAGGGGCACTCGCGGAAAAATGCCCAACATTCTAATATACGGCATCTCAGATAAAAAAAAAAGACATGCACGTGTTAGCCCAACCATCAAGGCACACTTTCTAACACATAAACATGAAAAAAAAATCAATAATATACGGCAATTCCTTACTACGTAGTAAATTTTTACAAATATTGAAAAAAAACAGAAATTGGCAACCGCAGTTAAATACCCAATATACCAATAACTACGTCGTATCTGACAAAAACAAAATCACGCATGGGTAGCCAGATCATCTAGACACACTTTCCAACATTAAAAAAGCAAAAGTTTTACGACACTATTTCGCAATATCTTACGGAAAAATGACTTGGCAAAAAAATTAAAAAAAATTAAAAAGGGACACTCGCGGTAAAATGCCCGACATTCTAATATACGACATCTCAGATAAAAAAAAAGACATGCACGTGTTAGCCCAACCATCAAGGCACACTTTCTAACACATAAACATGAAAAAAAAATGAATAATATACGGCAATTCCTTACTACGTAGTAATTTTTACAAATATTGAAAAAAAAACAGAAATTGGTAACCGCAGTTAAATACCCAATATACCAATAACTACGTCGTATCTGACAAAAACAAAGTCATGCATGGGTAGCCAGATCATCTAGACACACTTTCCAACACTAAACAAGCAAAAGTTTCACGACACTATTTGGCAATATCTTACGGAAAAATGACTTGGCAAAAAAATGAAAAAAAATGAAAAAGGGGCACTCGCGGTAAAATGGTCCTCGTGGTGATGAACGACATTTTAACTAAAAAAAAAAACATGCACATGGTAGCCAAACAATCCACCAAGACTTTCCACAACTGATAACCTATACAAGTTGCACCATTCTACGACAATTTCATAATACGTAATAACTTTGATAATTATGCAAACTACCTCAGAAGGGTAAACTCGGACGCGAACGACCCCGACGCGTCTCAGAAATCGGGGAAGGAGTACAGCTACAGCAATGCACATCTGGACACTACTAGAGCGTGTAGGGGAGACACCTCCTGCAGGTCGATCACCCACAAATTCAGTCACAGGGGTGAGTCACGTGAGAAAAACCTGTTTTTTTTTTGACGCTCGGGGTCGCAAACGACCCACCGTACCTATCCAGGGTTAAATGATCTCAGTTTGTTGAGGACCCTCAACAGAAGGTTGTAAGGGGGAACAGATAAATCCTGAACCATCTGTTCCAGTCGAGGGACATCGCGTCCACTGCTTCCGCCAAGGGGTCCTCGTACGGGGACACATACAAGGGCAACTTCTTGTTGTCTTTCGTCGCAAAGAGGTCTAGCCGCAGTTCTGGGACTTGACTCAGAATGAAGGAGAATGGTCCTGCGTCTAGGAACCATTCCGACTCTATCGGTGTGAACCTGGATAGAGCGTCCGCTGTCACATTGCGGACTCCTTAAAGGTGAACTGCTAACAGGTACCATTTCTTCTTCCCTAAAATCGGAAGATGGCCAACATCACCTGGTTGAGAGGTGGCGACCTTGATCCTTGTCGATTCAAGCATCTCACAACTCCCCCGCTGTCCAGCACCAACCTAATGTGGATCGAGCGATGCGGGGAGACTTTCTTTAAGGAAAGAAGGACTGTCATAGTCTCTCGAAAATGACTGTGAGAGGTCTTGAATAGACTGGACCAAGACCCTTGGGCCTTTTTCTGATGAGAGTGAACTCCCCATCCCTCCTTCGAGGCGTCTGAGTGACTCGTCACCGACGGGGGAGGTGGAAGAAGAAGAACCGACTTCCTAAGGAGTCTGGCTTGGGACCAAGGCCTGAGAAGAGTATTTCGACGAAGCGGAACTGGTCTTCTCAGATCTCTTCGCGCATCTGATGCATAACTACTCCAATCTCCGGTTGCATCCTTTAGCTGTGCTCTTAGCACCGGGTCTGTCACCGAAGTAAACTGGAGAGACCCCAGTACACTCTCCAGTTCGCATCTGATATCCATACGGAATCTAGAAGTCTCTTGACAGAACCAGCTATCTCCTTTCTTTTCTCCGCCATGACGGAGAAAACGGTGTGACATTAGGTCCCCGTGGATTCACACCCACCGGAACTTAGAGATGGAGGAAGTTGAGACTTTTCCTGTTGATCTTGAAGCCTAGATAATCTAGGAAATGGATCACATACAGGGAAGCTTGCAAGCATTCTGTCCTGGGTGCTGCCCACACCAGCCAAAAATCCAGGTAGGCTACTACCTGAATTCCCTTTAGGCGTAATTGACTGAGAACTACATTCGCAAGCATCGTGAAAATCCTTGGGGCTATTTTAAGCCCGAGAGGCATGGCTTTGAAGACGTATAGTCTTCGTTGTAGCCTTAACCTTAGGTAGGAGGGGAATCGACAATAGATTGGAACGTGCCGATAGGCGTCTGACAAAACTATGGAGGCGGTAAATGCCCTCTTGGGCAGTAAGGTCCTTATGTGTTGTATTGTTAGCATCTTGAACCTGTAGTTCGCTATGAACTTGTTAAGTGGCGACAAGTCCAGAATGACTCTGAGTTTTCCGAGTCTTTCTTGGGAACACAAAAACAGCCTCCCTTGGAATTAGATGGACTTTACCCTTCGGATCACTTTTCCTCTAACAGTTCATGAATGAACTCCTCCAGAACGGGGGTGGAGTATCGGAAAAACACAGAGGGTATGGGGATGGAGTGCTGTACCAGCTCCAGCCCAGTCCCTTCTTGAGTAGGCTGTGGACCCAGGGATCGAAGGTCCACCGATCCCAAAAGCGTTGGAGACTCCCTTCTACCAATATCATCTCGCTCGGACTGTTGTCCTGAGGTCTTGCCTCTCTGACCGCGACCACCCATGAAACCCCTTCTCCTTGAGGGGCGCCTACACAAAATTCTGGCTGCTCCTCTAGGCTTGTTCGACAGGCAGTTGACTGACCTTCGAACGATGGGTTGAATGCCGGATACTGTGTCGACACGAATTGGGGAACCCACTGAAGTGTGGTCGGGGTTTTTGCCACCATCTGGGGCACTGAGGGCATCAGCAAATGCCGTTGCTGCTGATGTCTACTTGACTTAGCTGGCCGAGAAAGTATCCTAATCCTTTTAGTCTTCCTCCAAGGTTGGGGACCCCATCCGGGGAAGAATTTCTCTTGGTAGACAGGCCCCACTCCTGGAGAAGATTTCTATCGTCCGTGGCGGCCCTATCAACCTTTTTGACCGACTCACTAGGGAAAAGATCTTTGTCCCAACTGTTGGAGGAGATTAGTTTCCTTGGCTCGTGCCTCATCGTAGCCCGGGCGAACACGAATTCCCTACAGGTTCTCTTCGCCCTGACGGAGCTGTAGAGATCCTTCGTCACAGTGGCCAGATGAGTCTTGATCACAACCATGAACGTTTCATGGACCTTGGGATCACTTATCATCGTCTCAAACGTGGACTGAAGAGACAAAGAGGCAGCCAGTCTTTCTTTTGTCTAGAGTTCTCTCCACAAAAGAAAGCCAAACAGCTTAAGGATGATCTCGCCGAACCGGCGTCCGGCGAAATCCGCCTCCCACATCTGGACTGAGAAGGTAAGATGGACGTCCTTCCAGTCCTTGTTTTGCTTACTAAATCTTCCTTTCTAAAGGCCAGCAACAAGGGTTTACACTCCACCAGGGAGGGGAAAGGCTTGCCAGCCTCGACTGTTTTCAAAACCGCCGCAAACCCTTTCAGCGAAAAAGGGGGAAGGCTGTGGCAGGAGAGGACACAAAGGAAGGGAGCCTCTTACTCAAATACGGCTACCTTTGAGTTCATGAAGCCCCTCTCTTTCATCGAAGAAGAAAGCAAGGCATGAGCCTAGCATGGTCTATCACTACGACCTCCTTCGGCTCTGTCTCTTCCTTTGAAGCTGGTACCTCCTTCCACCGGACCTAGCAGTCCGGATGTGCCCCTGCAGTTACAATGCAGCTGCCTTCCCATTCTTCTCCCTCTGCCTTTGTTGGATCAAGCCAACAATGGAGGGAGGGCCTGCTCTACTGCGAGAGCAGATGATGTTGAGGGAGCAGGTTCAAGGACCTGAACCGGAGCAGCCGACCTCTCTCGGCCTCTTCCGCTACCTTGTCCGGAGCTCGAACTTCATCCTGGCCTTCTGCCAGGAGGTCTTCCTCCAGACGTTCGGACACGTCTGGCATCCTGTCGACCAACTGGATGCTAAGCAAGGCGACCGTGACTTCAGCATCCACGGGATCTGAATTAAGGGGACCTCCTCTTGAGGTTGGGGAATCACTGTAACAGTTGATGCCCTAGGAAAAGAAAGCCCTCATCTTCTCAATTGGAAGATAAGGTCCAGAGGTAATCTTCTGAAAGCCCCTCACCCAGGTACGAAGCTTCTCCCTAGCTATATCCCTTGAATCCACCGTTGTAGGGGAGACGAAAACGGATTTTGAGCGAAGCGAAAAGAAAAAGCCTCAATAGAAAGGTTAGTGCATATGAAACATACCTGGGGAACCCAATACCGGAGAACATCCGTGGAGACAGCGCATGCCACACGCCTCCTTCAGAACCATGTCCGCAGAAGCCCTACTGCGGACGTTGCAGAAATACATCCGAACTACGGATGGTCCTTCTGTAAAGAGAAGAAATTTCCATGAGTATCAAGTGAACTACGTATCACTGGATATGCACAGTAGCATAACAAAACGGAAAGGAAAGGAAAGACACATCTTGTATTTCCCGCACACCCAATTGTTGTAGCCTTCCAAATCATAAAATCGTATAGTTAATCTATGCCAGATTAACCAATGGAAAATTTCCAAAGGAAGAAGGTGTAGCCCCCCCTAAGGAATGATTTTAAAATACCGGATAGTAGACAAGAAAGAACTCACTTTCTTATCTGTAAGGCCAACAACAACGGGTCGTGCAAGACCATAAAGACACATACTTGTGAATCCCCCACAATCACCTGTGGAAGCCCACCAGCCATTAAAATCAAATGGTTAGTCTTTGCTAGAATAACCAAAGATCATATTTCCCGAGGGAAATTAGGTGTAGCTCACACCTAAGGTAAGATTTTACCATTCTGGCTAAAGATGAAAAGAGTTCTCTTTTCATCCCTGTAAGGCAACACCAAGTGATTGCACAAGGCAACACAAGTAAGTTAGAAAAGACAGTGTTGTAACCTACTATATCATGTTCTCCCCTGGTAGAAGACACTAAACAGGGAAGAACTGATACAGTACATGAGGGTGGTGTGCCGGCCGGCTCTTGCCGGTCAGCACCCCCACCCCCTTTTCCAAAGGTAGGTCTCAAGTATGCAACTTAGGATCACCCAGACGGGGGAGAACTCCAGTTCCTATGCCTGAACCGGTCGGTAGTGGTTGCCGGTCCATAGCTACCCGGTTGGCACCCAGCTGCCGGCCATCACTCTTAGTGGCCGGCCAACCGAGTGATGTAGCAGGCCGGCCCGGCAGCGGTGAGTAACCCTGCCGGCTGGCATCCACCCCAGGTAGCGCCCGGCTGCCGGCCGCCACTCAAAGCGGCCGGCAGGTGAGCAAGGAGACCGGCCAGCAAAGGCATAAGACCACCGCCGACCGACAGCAAGAGAACTAGGGAACACCCCCCTACCGACGGCCGGCCACTAGGCCGGCAGACGGCAAGGACAACACAAGAGAAGACAACAGAATGGGTGCCGGGCTAAGAGGCTATGTACCTCCGCGCCCGACACCCGAAAGAATGCCAAGAGGAAGGGGAGACACTAAGTCAAGCTTCCTAACCACTGCTTACTGAAACTACAGACGGTAGTGGTTGAGGGACCAAGGAAGGACCGGGCAGCACTCAAAGGATAGGGCCTCTGCCGGTCGGCACACTCTGCCGGCCGACAGGGGACCACGTCAGCTCCCCATCCCAACCTATGCTAGGTACGGATGTGAGACGACTGACACAAAGGAAACGGAAAAATAGAAGGGAAGGGCAGAGGGTCCTGTCCAACCTTGCCTTGGTTAAGGATCATTCCAAACTAAGAAAGCTCATCTCAGCCAGAGAGATCCAGGGAGGGAGGCCGGCACTACTGGCTGCCTCCCTAAAACCAAGGCAAGGAAGGAATTGCTATTCCGGAAAGGGAACATATCCCGAACCCGGAACAGCAAAGAGGACAAGTCTGAGGGGTCACCGAGCGAAGGGATCATAATTACCGAAACCTTCCAAGGTGCAACAAGGAGGATAAACCTCCTATGCCCGTGTCAGGCAGCAAGGGAGACTCTGCCCACGCTAGACCAACACGGACTCAGACTAAAACACTGCTGTACTGTCCCCCTCTGAACCAATTCAGTTGGAGCAGGAAGGTACAGTACTACTCCAGCCTAGTTATATTTGAAAATTAATTCAAACAAACCACTAGAGTTAAGCCTAAGGCTTAAACAGAGGGAAAGGGTTTGCCCCTTCCCCGAAGAGAAGGGAGCAAACGGGGAAACAGATAATATTATAAAGACCTAAGACAACCTAGCCTAGGCACTAAGAGAATCGATTACCTAAATCACCGAAACTCACTCCAATACTATCTTGGAAATTACTCGAAAAGGGATTGTATGTATAACGTTGCCTAACGCTTTAAGCAATCTAAAATCACACTTGGAAGACTAATATCATGCAGGAAGTACAAGGACCAACAACTAGGCTACGAAGACTAGTGTTGGTCAGCCTAGGCAAATCTTTCGCCAGGCGCACTACTAACGCATCATAACAGAATTCCTAATTAAGCTAAGCAGCTAATTATTAAAGCGCAGGGGGCTGGGAACGTCGCTCTTGCTAACAAATAAATCCTATTCTAGCGAGCGACAGCGTCCATGACGCCTCCAGCAGGCAACAGCTCTTGTATCAAAGATAACTCTTTTAAATACTTTAATTTTAAACAAGAGCCTACATTTATACATAAAAGAAATAGTACTCAACTTATCCGAAGCAGAAGAAGTTGGAGAAAGCATAATATGAGAGTAAATCCAAGATTTTGGTAGAAACACAGGAAAAAACACCGAGTTGTAAAGCTACGCAAAAAGGAATGCAGATGGCGCCAGAATCGGCGCAGGGCACGCTTACGAAACGGGAGAAGAGAGGGCCTTACGAACGGCTCTCCCCTTTTCGTTCTCGTTTTCGTTTTCTTGCCATTTGACCCCTACGAAGTGTTAACTCTATTCGGGGTATAGATTGCTATGAGGCGTGTCAAGAATACGTCCACTGATATTTACGATATCCCTAAGGTCTTTTTTAGGGATACTCGCTCCAGGAGTTAGAATTCTGGGTACCTTAAGGTAAATTCTCTGGGAATATCGCCGTAGTTGTAATATATCCTAGGAAGCTGCCTTTAAGGAACTTCCATCAGGACGACATGGCTTGAGCCCAAAAAAAGTGTATAAAAGTAATATAGCAAGATAAAATGAAGTGTATGATAAATAATATTCAATGGGAATATAAAATGAGGTAATTTTATAAGGTATCGGATAATAAAACGACTAATTGTGGGGTAAAACGTAATATGTATATGAGGGTATTACATAAAAGGAAAGGTAGGCCTATAAATGTACTGAATCAAGTCATATACTTGAATAAAGCGGGTGAAGTTGAATAGTTAAATTTGGCGGTTGAGAAGAAGAAATCCAATTGGTGGAGGAGGAGTTTATGTGCAGGTGGGAGGAGTTTATGCGCAGAAGGTCAAAACCTGCTATATTCAAACGAACGAATGAGAACGACTACAACCGTCCCATAGAATGACAAGAAATAAATGAAAATACTGCTAATGTCAGTATGTTACGCTAACATTGCTAATGTTAGATTGCGCAGCTCAATATTACCGTAGTTTTTCAACGGTTTATTATACATCCAAGAAGGTAATAAGTAGAGAAGGAAATGCTTGTTTTACCATTATATACTGTTTCCACAGTATGTTTTCCCCACCCAAAACCCTGAGTACCCCTTGGGGGTCTCCCACAATTGGAGGATATATATATATATATATATATATATATATATATATATATATATATATATATATATATATATATATATATATATATATATATATATATATATATATATATATATATATATATATATATATATATATATATATATATATATATATATGTATTTCTGAAACTATTCATTTGCGATGGGAACGAGTGTCATTTTCGAAGAGAGCAGGACTTTTTTCTATGGAAAAATTTGGTTTTTTCCCTAGGTTACATTGCCCTTTAATACAGTACAATAATAACCATTTTTCTAGATATAACTATGATAAAGCTGAAGTTGTTTCAATAGGTCAAGTTGGGAAGAAAGATTCTGGAAGGCAACCAGTTTATTATTTTGTCAAGTTATTATTGACCCTTGATTAAACTTTTTTTTCAATTGTCCTGACTTACATTCGAAGGATACCCCCAAACAACAAGTTCCAACAAAGAAATTCAAAAGGAAGAATATTCTCCACAATTACTGTCAATATAATAAAAATACAAGAAAAATATTGACATTATAAAAAGAGAGTAAAATTGGCATATAACGAACAAAAAGTATCTCACGCAATGAAGTTTTTTTTTTCCATTTTGTATCATTTCTTCAGCGTTGTAAGAAAGTTCAGATTTTTTTCTTGAAGTCTCCCAATATAACTTTCGTATCCCTATTTGATATCAAAACCTAATTATATGTTTCCACTACATGACATTACAGTCAGGAATCTAGTTTGGTGTCTGACATCATACCATTGTGAATCACTCAGTGTAGGAAAAGCACAAAGGTGCTTTTTACCCAGCAAAGATAAATGTCTGAGACCTGACTGATAAGATCTTCAGCCTCAGCGTCTTCAGAAAAGAACCAACTGTATTTCAAACATTAAAATTCACAGAAGAGTATTATTATGAAAATATTCAATAATAATGACATGAAATTGCCTAATATTTATCTAAACAATATTATGATATGAAAATAATCCGAAAAAATAATAATTTTATATAAAAAAAAAGATTTATATATATTTTTAAGAAGTGTTTGTTTACTGATCTTCTCAGATTCAGTTTTCTCGTTGCTCTCTCCACAACTATGATTATGGTATCCACACTACTTCAGTTGATGTAACGTAGTAGGTGCAGAAAAGTGCTTCATTCTGCTTCAGATAAGTCATTATCATTAGTTACCGTCTACACAGACAGCTTCACAGCTTGCACAATTTTACTTTTAACTTCAAGGGCCTTTCCAATATACCAGGCAGCCTATTTAGTTGGGATTTTTAAATTCCCTATTTCTATGTTATTATTTCTAAATCTCCTTAACTCATTAGATAAGAATATGCTCACTAGTATCCTCTGCCTCCCTATAAATTACACAAAGCCCGAGAGCTCATCTTTTCATTCCTGTTTCTATAGTTTTCTTTTAAGTTCTAGTATGTTTAACCTGTTCTCCTTTGTAATCTCTTCTACCATTACTATTCACAAACCTCAGTTTGGTCCTCTCTGCTTTCTTTTCTTCAATTTTTCTTTTAATATTATTTACCCCTATACTTTTTTTTTCTTTTTTGAGTTCTTGCTTTTTATACTCTCATACTTTTTCAATTTTAATATATTCATTGCATATTTATATGATGCTTTTCCCTAACATTCTCCATATGGTTCTCTTATTTGATCTTCCACACTACGGGCCAACCAAGGGAAAGGCCCGTGCCAACAACAAGTGTTGGCTTTAATACCCAAACAACAACAACAACAACAACGATCTTCCACAACCTCCTTAACTAGCCGTTTGTCATCTGATGTTATGATGTTATCTAATAGCATCACCTTTTTATACTCTATTCTATTTTTAACTCACCATATTCCTGTTTCTGCCATTACCCCCCAGTAAAGTGTGGTAGCAACCTCTTCAAACATTCCTTTCATAATTCTGTGCTTATACTTTCTAGTTCTTTCATTTTCTTTTTCTTTTATTACACCTCATGTCTAAATACTTGCAAATATTCTAGGTAGGCTACTACTACTGTCTCATAGATCTTTATTGTCACTAGCAATGCCAAATCTCCTACTCTGTTACTATCTCCATACTTCCTAAATTCAGTAGAGTTTTACTGTATTACAGATTCTCATTTCAAAACGAAAATATATTTTCCTGTAGGAAATGACGTGATTTAACCGAATTTGACCTTCATTTCAACCGCAAACCAACAGAATAACCAGTTCGACTAACTTCAAGTAGCCGAACTGGATGCTGTTGTTGCAGATGAAATGAAGCTGAAAACCGGTTAAATCAGGTTTTTTTTTTTTTTACAGGAAAGCATATATTTCCTGTTAAAATTTTTAAGAATGCTACGCAAATATGTATTTTAAAGAATTTACACACTATATAAAAGGGTACAGAACCTAGCAAACCCACCAAACCTAGCCTAGTAGCTCCCGGGTCACAACCCCTGCCAGGGACAAACCCCCAGACCCCCTTCCTAGGTCAAAACCCCTACCCGGGGGCAAGTCCCTGGACTCCCTTCCAGGTCACAAACTTATACTGACAAGCGGTAATGTTGAGATGCGTACCTAAAAACATTTAAATTAAAGAAATTAATTACTTACTTTTATGACCCAGACGACGAAACTTGTGGGTCACCGGGGTGTTGAGACTGTGACGCCTTAACTTCTATGAACGACACTTGGGACACTGTAAACGTTGGGGTATTACATTATGTGATTTAAGGAAATTATCAACATTAGTTGACGTATCAAAAAATTGCTTATGAAATTTAGCAAATGCTTTTAAGTATTCCTATAACTTCCATAACAAAATACGAAAAAAAAAACCTCACTTGAAATAACAAAGACCTGACTAGGACAAAGGTTTCCATTGAAACGGATTTGTTGGAAGGGGAATGAAGAGACCAATTGAAGAGATGAGGGAAGGGGGTAGAGAAAAATTAACCGCCCCGCCCTCTGCAAACTTTCCATACGTATGGGTTCGTGATTGGTTAACGGAAAAGCAACAGAGTTTAGAGAGTACACATGTATGAACTAGAATGGGAAACTTGTCCAGAGCAAGTATTTATGTGAAATCGGGGCATGGCAAGGTAATAACAAAATGTATAAAAGTGATATAGTAAGATAAAATGGAGTGTATGATAAATATTATTTAATGGGAATATAAAATGGGGTAAGTTTATAAGGTATCGGATAATAAAATGACTGATTGTGGGGTCAAACGTAATATGTATACGAGGGTATTACATAAAAGGAATGGTATAATTGTACTGGATGAAGTCATATACTTGAGTAAAGCGGGTGAAGTCGAATAGTTAAATTTGGCGGTTAAGAGGAAGAAATCCTTTTGGTGGAGGAGGAGTTTATGTGCATGTGAGAGGAGTTTATGCCCAAAAGGTTAAAACCTACTATTTACAAACGAACAAACACAAGAGCGACTACAACCGTCCCGTAGAATGGCAAAAAATAAATGAAAATACTGCTATTGTTAGCATGTTACGCTAACATTGCTAATGTTAGATTGCGCAGCTCAATATTACCGTATTTTTTCACCGGTTTATTATACATCCAAGAAGGTAATGTACCGTTTCCACAGTATGTTTTCCCCACCCAAAACCCCGAGTTCCATCAGGGGGTTCCCCATTATTGTAGGATATATATATATATATATATATATATATATATATATATATATATATATATATATATATATATATATATATATATATATATATATATATATATATATATTCTGAAACTATTCATTTGCGATGGGAACGAGTGTCATTTTCGAAGAGAGCAGAATTTTTTTCTATGGAAAAATTTAGTTTTTTCCGTAGGTTATATTGCCCTGTAATACAGTACAATATTAACCACTTTTCTAGATATAACTATGATAAAGCTGAAGTTGTTTCAATAGGTCAAGTTGGGGAGAAAGATTCTGGAAGGCAACCAGTTTATTATTTTGTCATGTTATTAATGACCCTTAATTAAAGTTTTGGTAAATTTACAGTTTCATCCATTATGGGGAAACTGGAATAAAAATATATTTGTTGCATCAGAAATAGTGTAGTTCCAACGAATTTAACGTTTATTTTGACCGCAAACAATCCGATTTAGAGATTTACTATGTAATTGGAGTTAAAACAACAAGTTGTCCCAGAATGCAGAAAGACCCTACTTATTCCCAACAATTATGGGGGACACCAGGTGGGAACCGGGGTTTTGGGTGGGGGGTGGGCGTCAAATGATATTTGCAATAAATGAATACCTATCCTTCCACCGCCCCTCCCCCTATACCCCTATCTAGCCCTACCGGGGGGGGGGCTGCGACCCCCCCTTCAACCCCCCCTTAAGGCCACAGTGATTTTCAGGGCACTACTGAACCTAAGAAAACCCACCTAACCTAGCATAGGGGCCCTGTATCCCTACCTAGGCCTACCGGGGGGGCTCCGGCCCCCCTGCGACCCCCCCTTAAGGCCACAGTGATTTTCGGGACACTACCGAACCTAATACAACCACCTAACCTAGAGCCCTGTACCCCTACCTAGGCCTAGCCCCTGCGACCCCCCCCCCTTACAGCCACTACCTAACACATCCATCAAACCAAATCCAAAGTGATGGTACTGCTGTATACATCGTTATACTATCACCATTATAATATACTGTATAAATTAATGAGGCTTACCTTAAACTGTTGGTTCATAAAGATGTGCTGCTGCTTTGAGGAAAACGTGAAGCCGTTGGGAAGGTTCCTTGGCATGCAGGACAATTTTTATTTTGTAAAATTAAATTGTGTCTCTGGCACAAATGCACTAGTTTTTCAACAAATTCATTGTAAGTTAGGAAACAGTCAAGACAAGAAGATGGAATTTCAACTTCTTGTGCAACATGAGATGACGTGCTTGCTATGGTCTCCATGTCTAAGAACAAAATGAAATGCCTGGGAAGATAATGTATTGTCGCGCTGTTGTATTGTCGCGCTGTGATTGGCCAAACATGTATGACGTCATAGTGGACAGGACAGGCGCTGTGATTGGCCAAACGTGTAAGACTTCATAGTGGACTAGTTTGTCAGCGGATTATAGTGGTTACAGGGCTCATTTGAGCAAAAACAAGACACAGTCAACAATAACAACAGACTTAGAAAAAATCTGGGAGGAAGACATGAGTAGCGTGAGTTTGATCGTCGATTTATAAAGAACTAGGCATTTGCGACAGATAATATTTTACAGAAATACTACAAATGACTTGCTTTACTCGGGAAATATATTATTATAATAGATTTCCCATAATGGATGAAACTGTAATAATACCAAACTTTTTTCAATTGTTCTGACTTACATTCAAAGGATACCCCCAAACAACAAGTTCCAACATAGAAATCAAAAGGGAAGAATATTCTCCACAATTACTGTCAATATAATAAAAATACAAGAAAAATATTGACATTATAAAAAGAGAGTAAAATTTGCATATAACGAACAAAAAGTATCTCACGTAATGAAGTTTTTTTTCCATTTTGTATCCATTTCTTCAGCATTGTAAGAAAGTTCAGATTTCCTCTTGAAGTCTCCTAGTATAACTTTCGTATCCCTATTTGATATCAAAACCTACTTATATGTTTCCACTATATGACATTACAGTCAGGAATCTAATTTACTGTGTGACATCATACCATTATGATTCACCCAGTGTAGGAAAAGCACACAGGTGCTTTTTACCCAGCAAAGATAATGTCCGAAAACAGATAAGATCCATCAACCTCAGCGTCTTCAGAAAAAAAAAACTGTATTTCAAACATTAAAATTTACGGAAGAGTATCGATAATAATGACATGAGATTGTTTAATATCTATCTAAACAAAATTATGATATGAAGATAATCCGAAAAATAATAATTTTATATCAAAACAGATTTATATCTATTTCTAGGAATTGTTTATTTGCTGGTCTTCTCAGATCCAGGTTCCTCGTTGCTCTCTCAAAAACACTGTGATTATGGTATCCATGTTCCGCGCTATGTTGGAATCTGCGCCGATTCCGAATCGGGTTGCACGATTTTAGAATTCTTACTTTGTGCGGCAAAGTTGGAATGCAGTGTTGGGTTCCCTTGTGTGTTGACGCCTATATAAAGCACAAGCAGACGACATTAACGTCAAGTACTTGTCAGTCAGTGTGCTGTCACGACCTTCTGCCAAGCTGCTAACAAGTGTTCAAGTGCCAGTTAAGTAATTATTATCTAGTCTAGGAATAACTAATAATTGAGTAATTTGCCAAACTTTCTAAATCAATCTTTGATTTGACTTGGTGACAATTTAAACCCCGAAAGAAGTGAAACTAGAATAGATTATTCACTGGCAAAATCAAACATGGATCTACACCGCGAACATATGACTGCTGATTGTATATCCTTTCTTGACTTCCCAACATCAAGAAGTGGTTATTATTGCAACACAAAAATTATTTGTAATTTATGACAATTGATAGTGTGTTAAAGGTGTTTTGAATCATTATAATATTAACATACACACTGTTTATAAAATATCAAATGCATAAAAAATTATATTAGTTAATCAACTACAACACCCTCCCCATTCAACAATTTTAAGTGGCCTAAACACAGTGACAGATACGGGTGGCAATTCCATACTACAATAACTAACACGCCTTGGAAACAAATTAAACACATATAATGACCTGACTTTACATAATGGCCTAATCACTGCATATACGACGAGGAGATCACCACATAGAACCTAATACTGTTAACACACCTATTGCCATATAAGGTGAACGAGTCAGTCGGCATATTTACGTGAATCTGTTTCACTCCACAGCAACCAAAATACGATTCCAACTTGGTCGCGCGATCTTGGAATCTTCACATTGCGCAGCGCCAAGTGAGAATATTCCAACACGGTGCAGATTCTGAGATGGGTCGCAACATATACGAAATCAGAGAAAGCGAAATACTTCCCTTAGTTGGAAAACTAAAGTATTTAATTTTCGAATTTTGAACAATAGGTTTCATCCGAGTCTGTCTCTGATATGCCTAACATGTGAATCGATGTGTTCATCACTAACAGACGTTATGATTATGTAATATGTACTATCTCTCGTTAGAAATACTAACATTTTGAGACCTTTTAATACTACACTACTGTCCAAAGGAGTAAAAGGTGGATATTATTAAGAGAGGTTGGGTTTTGAAAAACATTGCTAACCTGATCGCGTGTGTGTGTGTGTGTGTGTTCTTCTTGGGGTATTAAAGCCAACACTTGTTGTTGGCCCGTAGTACGAGTACGACGAGGACAGGGAAGAGGGGAATATGGGGAAAGGATAAGTACCCCTGGATACAATCCAGTTTATAGCCCGAGGGCAGGTACCTGGGATGGGAAAGGAGAAGGGAAAAGGGGGGGGGGGAAATGAAGTACAGGGAAAGAATAAAAGAGAGGGGCAGACCCTCATGCGACATTAGATAGTAGTAGAGTTATTTCAAGACAGGAAGAGACAGGAAGGAATAGGAAAGGTTTTTTGGTTCATGCCAAGCAAAAGGACACCAATCGACTGTCACCATTACGTAGATTGAGTGACTGTTACCATTATGTTGTTTGAGTAGGGTATGATGGTTAATGAAGGCTTTTTTTTTTTTTTTAAGGTGATGAAGTAATGTTTAAATGAAATTACAATTTAATTGCAAAATGAATCTATAATGAAATCAATCAGATGAAATGAATCTGGGCCTAGGAGGATCGCAATTGATCCCAGGCTCCAGTCTCTTCCACCAATAATGGTCCCGAGCATGTTCAGTAGTGAGATTTCTAGTTCGGGTGCAAAGGTCGTCGTCTGAAGCAAGTTTGTCCCAGGTTTTCTGGCCAAGCCTGTGAAACCGGACATTAAGAGGCTCCAATTTGGAATGAGTATGTAAATCCCTAATTGTATTTTAATAGGGAGGGCTCTCTTTGTAGGCTCTCCTCAAAGCCCTATTTTGAATTGCCTGCATTTTATTAAGGTAAGTTTTGCTGATTGCTCCAAAAATTATGGTGGGGTACTCTAACTGTGGCCTTACTAAAGATTTATATAAACGGAGTTGAGTTTTAGTTGATAAGTATTTAAATCGTAGCAATTTATCAAAAGTTTTTCTAGAAACAGCTATTCTCTCTTTGACGTGTGAAAGTATACCTGATTTCTTAAAGTTACATCCAAGTATTGTGGCCTTTTGTTTGAATGGAATTCTAACATTGTCAACAATGATTTCTGCAGGACTGCGAGCTGAAATGGGGAGGAGCTGGAATTTGTTCAAGTTTGTTGTTATTTTCCATTTCTTTTCATAATTATTTACTTTTTGTATTTCCCTGACTTTTAATTTGCAGCATGCGTTTGTTCTTGTTAGGAATAGATATTACCTGGGTGTGGTCATCTGCAAACATGATTTGCAGACAACCAGGAGCAGAAGGAGGGGTGTCTCTGATATAAAAATTGTAAAGTGAAGGAGAGAGAACACTGCCCTGAGGGACACCAGATAGTAGTGGAAACTCTGGTCCAATAAATTCTTTAATCTTGATCATGGCCACTCGATTATCAAGAAAGTTACACAATAGCCTAGTAGCTAGATTTGGGAGTTGTGCTTCTATTAACTTGTATTTAAGGCCCTCGTGCCATACCTTATCAAAAGCTCGGCTGACATCCCTAGATATTAGGTTACAATGATCCCCAAGATTTGACTTGACCGCAATGTATTCGTAAAGACGAACTAATGCAAGTTGGGTCCCTTTACCCCTTGTAAATCCGTATTGATTGTTATTGTTAAGTAAATTTTCCTCAAGGAAATCCTCCAATCTTTCTCTAATAATTTTCTTAAGTATCTTACCCTAGGAAGTGTGTGTAGTAAAACAACCAACTATTTTAGGTATACATCTTCATTCTATACAAATTTATGCAAATTTAGATTTATCATACAAATATATATTTATTTACATACAAATCAATCTATAAAACAATAAAATAAACATCGATATCAATCAAAAATTTACAAAAAAGCCCATAAGGAAATTGGTGCAAACTATGCCGATGAGGAATCCGCTTCCGCATACGAAATTTCCGCACTACAGCAACACCAGCCACTGTAAATAGCCCCTCGTATAGTTTGGCCAATAGGTGAACTTTTAATGTTTTAGATTTTGAATCTATTTCAGTTTTGTTTCATTTGAGATATTTACTTTTCTATTAATTTCCATATGTTGATTAATTGGGAGTCTATTGTATTCATCTAGGTGCTGTCAATTGCTCACTAGATACCAAAATGAATGGAGATACTTACTTAATTGGTCGAATTTAGAGGGTCTTCCTCACAGCTGTGGTGGTCCACCTCTGACGCCAGTCCGTGAGTCCTTCTTCATGAGGGTGATCTGGTCTGGCACAGAGTTTGTGGCTGCCCTGCAGCACACTGTGTAGCCTGGCACAGGAGGCTCATCTGGCAGCGTCTGCAGGAAGGTGTCAAGTGCTTTCTTGAATTTGGCGACCGAGCAGCCTGTGGTGTCTCTGACATTTCTCGGCAGTATATTGAACAGTCTGTTGTGGGTGAGGCTGGAGGCAAGGAGGGTTTTTATCCTCTCTGGTGTCCTGGAGGAGAGGCTTTGTCTTACACATGAGCGCCCAGAACGCTCACTTTCACGTGCCCTCAGTAAGTCAGGGGTAGGGTCAGGCACCTGCCTCTCCAAGATTTTCCAGGTGTATATTATTCTATATCTCTCTCTTCTCTGTTGAGAGTAGAGTCCCAGCTTTTGCAGGCGCTGCCAATAGTTGAGCTCCCTCATTCCTTTAATGTCCCCCTGTTAATGGGGAGACCACAGCTGGCTGCAGTAGTAAAGGATTGGCTGTATGAGGGTCTTCCACAGTGTCAGCATGACCTCCTGCTCCCTTGAATGGAAGTTACGCAGAACCCAGCCAACCATGCGCCTGGCCCTAGTGACAGTGTCCTTGATGTGCTGCTGGAAAGTGGCATCATTGTCCATGAGGACGCCAAGGCACTTGACTACATTGCTGGGTGGGATTGGCTGCTGTGTTTTTGTCAGTAACTCGGTGGAGTGGATGAGTTCAGTATTGGGCCCCAGTCTCATTATTTCAAATTTATCCTCATTGAATTGCATGTTGTTTGTGTCAGCCCAGTGGAAGACTCTCTGGATGTTTGCCTGCAGCTGGACAACATCCTCAGACGCACTGATCCTGTAGCTTAGGGTAGTGTCGTCAGCAAAGGAGGACAGGAAGGATCCCGTGACTGTCTTTTCAATGTCGGCCAGGACCAGGAAGAGTAGGGGGCCAAGAACCGAGCCTTGGGGGACTCCGCTGATGACATTCTCAGGCTGTGACTTGTGGCCGTCCACAGCTACTGCCTGAGTCCTGTTGGTAAGGAAGCTGTGCAGCCACTCACCCAGCTTCCCTGCTATCCCCATGGCCCTCAGCTTGTGGAGAAGGATGCCATGGTCCACTCGGTCGAAGGCCTTAGCAAAGTCTAAGTAGACCACATCTACATTTTTGCCTTCAGCAAGGCCCTGGAGCAGCCACTCATAGTGGGCCAAGAGGTT
Organism: Palaemon carinicauda; assembly: GCF_036898095.1. Classification (NCBI taxonomy): domain Eukaryota; kingdom Metazoa; phylum Arthropoda; class Malacostraca; order Decapoda; family Palaemonidae; genus Palaemon; species Palaemon carinicauda. Next base: position 74,356 of record NW_027169369.1, read on the forward strand.
GGAGAGACAAGACCTTCCTTTACGAAAGCCATGCTGAGAGTTACTCATCAAGCTATTTTCCTCAAGGTGGCTAATGATCTTGTTTCTTAATATTTTCTCAAATATTTTGATGAGGTGGGAGGTGAGGGCCACTGGCCTGTAGTTTTTGGCCTGGCTTCTATTTCCCCCTTTGTGGATTGGGGAGATGATGGCCTCTTTTAATATTGATGGTATAATGCCAGTGTCCAGGGAGCAGTGCCAGATTTTGTAAAGAGGGATCGCCAGAGCTTCCTTACATCTTAGTAAAAGGATGGATGGCACACCATCTGGTCCAGCAGTAGAGTTGATTTTTAGTTCACTGATGGCTTCCTGTATATCAGTTATGGTGAAAGGGATGTTCACGTGAGTCAAGTGATGTTGGGCGTGCACATTAAAGAACACAGCAGGTTCGAAAACATTCTTGGCAGGTGTAGGTTGTGAGAAGACTCTGGTATACTGCTGGGAGAGAATCTGGTATGTTTCCTCAGGGGTGTTTGACATCATCCCATTTCCTGCCTGAAGTGGTCCAACCTTGACTTGCGTTTTGGAAAATTTCTTGCAGTACTTAAAGAAAAATTTAGGGTTGGTCTTGATGTTGCACACTACCTGCGTTTCTTCCCAGTCACGTTGCTTCTCGTGTGAATCCTTGAGTTCATTTTCTATATGTGAGATCTTAGCTTGCAGCGAGTTTTTCCGGGTGTCATTCTTTGTCGTTTGCATTTGTCTATTTAAGTTCGCCCGTCGCCTCATAAGCACTTTTTTGTTCTTTGGTATGTGGCTTCTTCTGGTGGCTGGTAGTTTTCTTGTTGGCACATTACCTTCACAGGCCCTGAGGATGGTTTTTAGAAAGTCATTCAGCATTACCTCAGGGTTGCCAACAAGGAGTTCTGACTCCCAATCAGTGCACTGTAGTTGGGCATTTAGGAGATCCCAATTCACTTGGCTGCTGAAGAAGTTTAGTTTGGAGATTGGGTTCTTCTTTGTTGGTGTAGCCATTTCTGGGGAATGTGATTTGTTGTAAGTAGTGTGTATCTTGAGGATATTATGGTCAGAGAAGATGGTCCTTTCAGCCGATACATAGTTAATTGCATCACTGTTATTGGTGAAAAACAGGTCAAGTATATTGTTTCCCCTGGTTGGTATGGACACCATCTGAATGAGAAAGGAGGAGTTTGTAATGGACAGAAGCAATTCGGCTTGAGACTTATCAGTGAGGGTGCCCCCAGTTTGGGTTTGTTCGGGCCACTTCAGGAAGGGAAAGTTGAAGTCTCTAGTGAGGATGACGTCAGGTGTAGTAACTGGCAGGGAGTCCAGTAGGCGACTGAGAGCTTCCATGGCACTACTGAAGTTTCTAGAACAGCTGCCAGGTGAACGGTAGCAGTTTATAATCACCATATTATGTTGCTGGATTTGTATGGCTTACATTTCAATTTGTCCGTCTGAGTATGACAAGAGGGGTATTGAGTTTAGAGCAATGTCATCTCTCAAGTAAATGATTGTGCCGTCATGCTCACTAGATACCAAAATGAATGGAGATATTAGGGCTTTCATTAGCAAACTGGAGTTTTTTTTTTCAAGTGCTTCGATATTGAGGATTGGAAAATTAACGCATAATATAAGCTCCCACGAGACATCCGAATGATTGAAGACATTAAGGCTTTCAAGAGGAAACTGAAGACTTTCTTATTCTGCGAGTCCTTTTGGGTGACGATTTAACAGTAAATGAGCAATACATGATATGCAATGTTGAATACTCTAAACGAACAAGATAAAATTGATGGAGGTCCTGTAGAGAGTAGGGTTCCTCTGCTTTTTATGGGACCGGAAAAACAGCCGTCAAGCGTCTTAATATGCTTTCATATACTAAAGAATACATATAACAAACTAATCTTCTAGGTCCAGTAATGAGTGATATTTGTGATTGGACCCAGAAAACAACCACATCTGTCGTCGTCCACTATTGCAAGTAAATCATATATGAAATACTGCATATAGTTTTCTCTGTAGAATATAATTATCTGTATAGTGACTGGTTATCCAGCAATGTTTCATACTTCTCAACTGACTAACTAATAGTTCAAGAATGATATATTCTAGCTCTTTTGCCATGAAGGATAGATTTTAAATAGGTTTTGGTGTACGTAAGTCCTGATAATCGAGAGTACTTTTCAGAATGGGTGTGGCTGTAACCACTGTCTCAGATTGTGGATATTTACACTCATCAATGGTAGTATTTTATTATTCCCGAAATTATATACTTCAGAATCTTAAGGTTTTCTATTCCAGTTACTTTGGATATTACCATCAGATCAGTCGTTTGTTCGTGAGTTCGTTCGCTTTAGATTGCCTTGCCTTATGCAAGACAGGGTCACACAACAACAATAATATTAAGAATAGGGATGTGGAGAATATAAGGAGAGGAAGAGTACCCCTGGATACAATCCAGTTTGTAGCTCAAAGGCAGGTACTCGGGATGGGAAAGATTAAGGAAAATGGGAGAAAGAGAAGTACAGGAGAAGAATAAAAGAGAGGGGCAGACCCTCTTGCATTGCCCTACCTATAAGTGGTGCCAGATCCCTGCTAGGATTTTTCAGCGTACTTAAACTTACGTCTACATTCATTAGCTGTCCTGATTTTGGGCATAAAAATAAATGTTCGGTAGTATCTTCATCTGTGTACAACTCACACAAATTATCTTCATATTTCCCCCTGAAATTTGCTTCTAAGTTGAGCATATTTAATCTTGTCTTCATTACAACAAGAGTGAATATGTTGACTCTGGGCCCTTCCTAATTCCTGCAGAATTGCCATCTGCAGTTCTCTGAATACTTCTTGCAGTGTCTGTTCTCATTGTATAAGTGAGTCCATGCCCAGACACCTAAATAGAAGACAGATATGGCAGGCACAGACGGGAGACTAGTGTCCCCTGTGCCCTGTAAGCAGGTACTAGCACTGGCAGAGAGTCTGGGAACTGAGCTGAGATTGCCTTGCTTTATGCAAGACATGGGCTCTTGCTTGTAAGACTCTTCTATGATTGCTTGTTCAGCCTTGTGCTACTATGGGTGGAGAGGGGGTTATGCATATGCTCCACGCTATGTTGGAATTTGCGCCGATTACGAATCGGGTTGCGCGATGTTAGAATTCTTACTTTGTGCGGCAAAGTTGGAATGCAGTCTTGGGTTCCCGCGGGTGTTGACGCCTATGTAAAGCACAAGCAGACGACATTAACGTCAAGTGCTTGTCTGTCAGTCGACCTTCTGCTAAGCTGCTAACAAGTGTTCAATTGCCAGTTAAGTACTTATTATTATCTAGTCTGGGAATAACTAATAACTGAGTAATTTGCCAAACTTTCTAAATCATTCTTTGATTTGACTTGGTGACAATTTAAACTCTGAAAGAAGTAAAACTAAGTGTGAATGCAATGTAATCTCAGCTAGACTTACATGTTATTTCAACACTTGATTTGCATTGATTGAGTTACCAAATCAAACATGGATCTACACCGCGAACATATGACTGCTGAATTAGATGGTATTTCAGCTGCCAACAACACCATCATCCTGTCCGCTGAGAAGCATGCAACCATCGTCGACATCCTCAAGCAACCTCAACCACAGGCATCAAACCAAGGCAACAAGGATCTCCCTGGAGATGCAAAGCTCGGTTGGTGGGTCAAGAACACGCACTTCAAGCTCATCAATCTCCCAGACCTTGGACTGACGAATGTGCTTGTGGTCACCAAAAAAGGTTTGTCCATTTACCTTTAAAAAATCAAAATAATATTTTTTTCCACATTATTCACCCCTCCCATATTTTATCAAAGTATTTCTTATGAACTAAGACATTATTCTGCCCCTTGTTGTATTCGGACACTGAATCCATGAACATTATCCTGGAAAGATTTGAGACAAAAACATCACAAATAGTAATTTATAGCAATAGATAGTTGAAGTTTGCATGAATGGTGGATATATGAATTGAGGTGTCCATTACAGAGAGGTTGTACTGTATGTGCATGATCAGAGTGTTCTTGTATGTTTGCTGCAATATGATGGATGTTTGTTGGTTTGCAACGACTAATTGCATTACATTTAATGTGAGAAACTACCACCAGATTGTATATCCTTTACATCAAGATGTGGTTATTATTGCAACAAAAAATTACTTGTATTTTATGACAATTGATAGTGTGTTAAAAATGCTTTGAATCATTATAAAATCAACATACACACTGTTTTAAAAATATCAAATCCATAAAAAATGATATTAGTTAATTAACTACAACACCCTCCTAATTAACTACAACACCCACCCCATTGTTTGTGAATTAGAGGCTGACATTCAACAATTTTAAGTAGCATAAACAGAGTGACAGATAGGAGTGGCAATTCCATACTACAATAACTAACATGCCTTGGAAACAAATTAAACACACATAATGACCTGACTTAACATAATGGCCTGATCACTGCATATACGACGAGGAGATCACCCCCATAGAACCTAATACTGTTAACACACCTATTGCCATATAAGGTAAACGAGTCAGTCAGCGTATTTACGTGAATCTGTTTCACTCCACAGCAACCAAAATACGATTCCAACTTGGTCGCGCGATCTGGGAATCTTCACATTGCACAGTGCCAAATGAGACTATTCCAACACGGTGCAGATTCTGAGATGGGTTGCAACATCCGCACTACTTCAATTGATGTAACGTAGTAGGTGCAGAAAAGTGCTTCATTCTGCTTCAGATAATTCATTATCATTAGTTACCTCCTACACAGACAGCTTCACAGCTTGCACACTTTTACTTCTAAATTCAAGGGCCTTTCCAACATACCATTCTCCGATAGTAGATAGTTCATCAACTGGCTCTCTTTCCAAATAGATATTATTCAACTTAGTTGATATTTCTTTAGTATCTCTCTTTAAGTAGTCCTTTCACAGAGTAAGATATGGAAAAATCATACACGACCACATGCGACTGTGATCGCAGTTATGGTTTTCCATGGTTACAGGCAAAATCCCTGCGACCAGGCTCGGTTTTTTAACATATAAAAAAATCAAGCAATGATTTTTTTGTTTTTTTTAGAGAAGACTATTCCTCAACCATGTGCAACCAAGGGAGAACAAGACGTGACCAAACCTCTGTCAACCATCGACTACGTGTGACTTGCAGCGACTAAGCTATGCGCAGCTTAGTTCTAGGAAGATTTCATTCTGAAAAGACTCCTATTAGCTTCCTCTCTTTTCCAGAATGACCTGGACCACAGTCAACCACTAATAAATTATATAAATTATCTGTCTGTAATGAGTAACATCAATAGCTAGGTGGGGTCACTTCACTTAATTCACCTCCTTTTTGCATCACAGGAGTGAGGATCTATGGACTGAAAAATATCACAACACTAAACACATTCTTCACACATTCTCTGGAAACTTCAGTATCCAACTTTTTGGCTAAATAGAGTGTTCTCTCAATTCTCATGAGGTGTTCATTTAGCAACTCTGTTAGAACAACTACAGGACTTGCACATTACTCACCAACCAACTCTTCTTACTCCCATCAGAATATCAGCTTTTACTTTTCTTAGTAGGCACCACCTAAACCATGATACTTAATCCAAACTTTGTGATCATTTCATCCAATATTCCCAAAAGTCTCTTAATGATAATCTCTACAGCTCCCTATTTTAGTTTCCTCTGACAGGATTGTCTAGCTTTACTCTCTGATGATGATGATGATGAGTAGATTGCCATGCCTATAGCATGACACGGGCTCTTGTCGTAGGACAGCCCGTACACGATTGAATCTGTAAAGGGAGATACTCCAGAGGAGTGAAAAATTTTACTATGAAAAGGAATGTTAGGTAAGAAATAGGACAAAGGATGAAGGATGAGGGATGAGGATGATGAATGAGGGATGGGAATGGGAATGGGAATGAATTGAAAAGACGTGAAAAGGGGTAGAAAGTAACCCGAAAAAGGGGACCCCTTTTTAGGTCAATTTCCTCACTGATTATCAACATGGACTGCTCACCTCGAGGATCTTCATAACATGTAGCTAAATACAACTCTTCACATGAAAGGTTTGATGCCAGGAAGATTAGAAATAAATGAAGATCAATAAGGCCCTTCACTCATTGCTCGATTCGAAGAGTTTCCGAGCGTCAGGGATTTACTCGCTGTGTGCACTGCTAAGACTTGCGCTTTTGATGTATTGACTTATAGGAACTATGAGACCTCTCTTGAAAAATCTACTTATGTGAAGACATACCTCCTAACAAGAGTGTATTTTCCCGTAGGGAAAAAATCCACTCACGTGAAGTGAGCCCAAACCATCCAGCTATAGAATAATGACCCACCTATGTAACAAAAACTGAAAATAATTCCTACCTTGTAAGCCTATCTGTAACTTCAGGGACCTTATCACTCCTCTGAAACATTAACTCCTTCAATTCTTAGCATTTGCAATTCTAAAATAGCTCTTCTACCGAGTAACTCAGGGGACTTTGTAATGAACCCAAATGTATTAAAGTGCCTAATTACCAAACCAGTAAAGGCTATCGATTCATCTTTATAAGAACTGGTTACGCTCTTAATTTTTCCTTCTTGATTCAATAGTTTTCAATATCTTAGGGCACAATCTATGGTACCAAGCTCAACCCAAATTTCAGTCTTATAGAGAAAAGTGTCTGGCCCTTATAGTTCACTTATTGATTTGACCACAATATTTTGTCAAAACTAACCTATAAAATTAAGATCCACAAGACACATTCTCACCTGTCTATTGCCCTTTGAGAAAAGATAATCACCTTAGCCTCGTCTTTCCATGGAACTAAAATCCCTTCGACAATCTACCTGTCCATTTCTGTCTTCCAACCCTAAAACTTCTTATCACAATTTATTTGTCAATATCACAGTTTTTCCAAAACCATATGACTGCATCCAGCAAACACTGAATGAAAGACTGTCTGTAAAGGAAACTCATCCCTCTCACCACTAAGTTTATGCTCAATTTATTGAGAAACTGAGGCTTACTTTAGATGGGTGCTCTGATTAGAAATCAATGAAGCCCTTCCCACGATGCCCGCTCAGAAGCTCTTCATAGTAGCAGTGATTTACTAGCTGTATTGTAACCCATATAGTTTTGGTGTAGTGATTTATAGAAACAACAAGATCACTTGTGAAAAATTTGATCCAGTAAAGGCATGCCGCCTGAAAAGCAAAAATTTTCTTGTGTGGAAAAAATCTTCTCATGTGAGGCAAGCCTAAAGCAACATCAAAGGTTCCAAAACATACCTTGCCCTGGGTCACTGATGAGACACCTCATAATTTGTCAATAACCAACTCTAACGCTACAAGAACACCACTAACCAGCTGATATGACATTACAGCCCTCAGTTCTGCAGGGTGAATGTAGTTCGTTTTGGGCAGGCATAAACTTTATTATCATCAAATCAATTTTCTTTATGGGGATAATGATATTTATTTTGCTCTGAAATGCAATAATATAAAGCTATGAGCCAGGAGTGAAGCCGGTTGGGAAACAAACATAGGGCTGAGACATATGCATAGGTTAACATAAGTATAGGGCATTCTAAGGTGGGTTGCAGGGGGCGTAGCCTTTGGAGCAGTAAGGATACAGCTCCTGGAATAGATTAGGTGGTGTTTATTTCCATTTTAAATGTGTTTTTTTCGTGATAACCTCTTAAATAGGTGTCAAATTTCTCAACTTATGGTTGAAGAACTACTATTTAAAAGGAAGACAACCACAAGAACACCACCTAACCTAATAGCCGTATTCTTAGCTTACCCTCAGACAAAGTCTCATCTCTGTTGCCTTCTCAACTAGCAAGGTAAATTTAAATCATAATATTTCTTAAATTGTAAAACTACAATAGCTCCACATCGTATTTCATACCAAGAAAAACAATATTTCTCCATAAAGGAAATCAATTTGACAAGTCATAGTAAAGTTTAGGCTTTTCCCAGTGAACTATATTTGTAATGTTTATAAATTACATAATTAAACCCATGACCCAAGAGGTCAATGTAGAAGTTAGGAGGAGTGTGAGAATGCCATGTCAGTCATAAGCAGGATGCGAAAGTCAAGACCAAGCTAACCATATGCAATGTAACATTTTCCTTGAAGAGTAAACACAAAACAAACCATGAGAAGAGTTGTGTCTCACCGGATGCAGGTGCCTTCCCGTATTAATGTTGTGTTTAAATTAGTCATTAAATGTTGAGATAGCTAACTATACGTTATCATCAACATTATTTTAGTTAGTTCTTGTCAATTGCTCATACGGAATGGTCATCCGACCAAACCATCTATACTCTTGTGATGGAGATGTTAATAAACTGTTTTAAAGTTAGCTTACTTAGACTTATTCAGAAGAAGTAACCTACAATTCTATAATACATAACACATTGAAGAGACATTTGATTGGAACCATAATGTGTGTTTATAACAGTACCACACCAACATATTCACCAAAAACTGGCAAAATCCGATATTACCTGTAGCTTAGTAACTAAGATTACCCTTTTCAGCCAAGTTACAACAATGTCCATTGTGATCTTATACAACATGCTTTCTTGGAATAGGCCAGGATAGATTGTAGTTATACATCAACCAAACATTTAAAGCATTTATTTTTAAGTGATAAAATTGATCATGTGCCTTAGAAACCAAACAGAAATATATCATGTATTCCAGTATTGGATGAAGAAATGCTCAAATAATCTGAATAATACAGCAAACAATATCTAAGAGATTTCCTTTGCAAAGGATTTGATTAACACAGTAAATACTAAATATTAATAATAATAATAATAATAATAATAATAAGAATAGGTAAGTGGGGAATATGGGGAAAGGAAGAGTACCCCTGGATACAATCCAGTTTATAGCTCAAAGGCAGGTACTCGTGATGGGAAAGATTAAGAAAATAGGGAGAAAGAGAAGTAAGGAGAAGATTAAAAGAGGGGCAGACCCTCTTGCAATATTAGGTAATTGATATTATTATTTTCACTAGATATTAGAAGGGTCCCAGCCATACCCTCCACTTTCCTCTTCCTGTAATAAATCATGTTTAATATTATATCAAATTTGCATCATTTATGTTATCAAACGCAAATTTTTTTAGGGTTTTTATAACTATCATATAATTAATTATATGATAAAAATTTTACATGTGTATAACTACGTATTTTGATGTCCAGTTTTTAAATGCATGAAGTTTCTAAAGGCAGTCCTTGTGCCCATGCCCCCTCCCCCCCCTCTCTCTCTCTCTCTCTCTCTCTCTCTCTCTCTCTCTCTCTCTCTCTCTCTCTCTCTCTCTAAATATAACTTCTAATTTTATATGCAAGCGAGCCTCAATATAATATACCGTATAAGTAAGCAAAGTCAAAACTCAGAGTTTCTAACCTTATTTGGCAAACTTTGAATGCGTACTTTCATCATTGTTACTATCAAAGCAACATCCCTTGTTGGAAAAATAGCGCAGTGAAGAAAGGAAATAACAATCACTATATGCTGCAGGCAGTATCGTTGAGAATTTTCAACAAGTCCATCTAACAAGCGAGCAGCAGCTAATATACAAAAGCTCCTACTGGACACAAACACACCCAGATTGCCCAGAGCTTTCGCCCTAGCTCTTAATTTAGCCGACATAGCAATTGCTACACGGAGAATGCACGCTTGTTGAAGTCGCTCAGCCCAAAGAGCGTGACTGCAGGGATGTCAATTTACTTTTCCTTGCACATGGCCTGCCAACGTGGTCTTCTGGCACTTCAAAATAACAGGCTCCTCGTAGAACACAACAGCACCATCTAACCTAACTCAGGAGCCGTACCCTTACTTACCTGGATGCTACGTTCCATGCAACCAACCATATCCTCACCTTACTCTGCAACTAAGTCTCAGTCCTGTTTGTTTTCCAACTGGCTTCACTCATAGCAAGTGGTAGAGAAAGTTTTATAGTAGCAAGTCTTAGTGAGTAGAATAGACTGGGATAGTCAGAGTTGCCATGCCGGCAGACCCAAATTATGGTACAGGACTCTACAAATTATGGTATTTGACTTGAAATTATGGTCCACATATATTAAAATTATATTCATTTCATAATATCTTATCGTATAATCTTAATGCTGAATGACTTTTAACATTTCGACTATGCCTTATATTTAGGCAGTCTTGAAGCATGACACAACTCCTGATGCGTCAGCGCCGTCGCACTAAAAAGCGCCTGGGTAAATAGAAAGAGCTCGGGAGAAATAGAGGGCACCCGGGAATTAAAAGTGTGAATAAAACATCACAAATATGGAATAAGGAATAAGGTTTTTAGGTTCTAATGATTCTTTATTATATACATCTTGATGATACTAAAATAACAAATGAACATATTAAAATAGAATGGCATTACGTGTATTCGTCTCTGATATTCTGTGCATCTCTTTTACATCGTGTAGACTCTTTTCAAAACAAAAACATCTTCCTCTTGGAATGTTCGTCAGTAAAGGGTCTTAATTCGCCATCATTTATAAGAGCCTTCAACAGATCATCTGTGCCTAAAAAAACAGCCACCATTGTTCTTTCCTTCTTGTGGTAAAATGTGATATTTTATGCGAATATATGTGATATCTGGATATAATAGGCTTTCTTTGGCAAAATTACAATATTGATTCTAAAATGACATGGAAGCATTATTGCCCTTAACTCACTACTGCATGTGAGTGACATTTATTATTGTTATTATGGTCGGCAAAACTCTGGTTTTACTATTATCAACACATGTACCTATCTCAAGCTACATTTTCTATATCGACTTGATTTTTATACAACTATTTTGAAAAGTGTCCGTAGAGAAAGCAGCTGCTTTGCCGCCACTCAAAGGGTTCTTGCTCGGCAGTGGATCACTTTGCTGTCAGATGAACAGGGATGGGCTGTGGACGTCAGCCGCGTGAGTCGCTATTAAAGTATCCTAATTAGCTAGAACTTGTTATATTATTACTAATCTGAAATAGGATCCCATATTGCATTACTTTATCAGTCTAAGTTTGATGTTTCTGTATGGTGGGTAGCAATAACGCTGCAATGTGTTCGGCATACTTTACTTCTCTTGGAAGAAAACTATGTTTATATAGAAACGTTAAAGTTCTGAATTATGACGTAGAATTATTAAGGTATTGGAAAATATATATTTCAAAATCCTTTCCAGGTTACCCATAAACAGTGTACTGTATATGATGATCTGTTGGCAAGATTCTAAGTATGAAGGTAGATGGGACTAGACAAGAATTTCCCCATTGTCATACCTAACAAGACCAAACTTACTATAAATCAATAGAGCACAGGCTGCTCTTCAGAGACTCTTTTCATTATCACCCTTAACTGGTTATATATATATATATATATATATATATATATATATATATATATATATATATATATATATATATATATATATATATATATATATATATATATATATATATATATATATATATATATATGAGAGAGAGAGAGAGAGAGAGAGAGAGAGAGAACTTGCATTCTTAGATCAGAGTACAGAACTAGACTGGAAGACCAAGGAATGAAACCAGTTTAGGTAGAAGGTCATGACAACACAACCATTGTCAAAAACTTTCTCAAGTATCAGGGGAGAAGCCACATCACATAATATAGACTACGTCCAGAAGAAGAATGTCTAAAACTACTCATCAAAGATTGTAGATAAATTCACAGCGCTAAGCCACGTAAAATCATTTCATAATATAAAGACTTTGTCAACATTGGAGGAAGTATTATACCAATGTAAAATACCGTTAGACCACAATATGCCATATGAGCTTGTGTATGGGAACTTTATTTGATCAAAGCTGAAAATTACTAAAAATTCAAAAATTTTATAGTTTAGTGGGAAAATTTACAGTTTCATCCATTATGGGAAATCTATTATAATAATATATTTCCCGAGTAAAGCAAGTCTTTTGTAGTATTTCTGTAAAATATTATCTGTCGCAAATGCCTAGTTCTTTATATATCGACGATCAAACTCACGCTACTCATGTCTTCCTCTCAGATATTTTCTAAGTCTGTTGTTATTGTTGACTGTGTCTTGTATTTGCTTAAATGAGCCCTGTAACCACTATAATCCGCTGACAAACTAGTCCACTATGAAGTCTTACACGTTTGGCCAATCAGAGCGCCTGCCCACTATGACGTCATACATGTTTGGCCAATCACAGCGCGACAATACAACAGCGCGACAATACAATATCTTCCCAGGCATTTCATTTCGTTTTTAGACATGGAGACCATAGAAAGGGCGTCATCTCATGTTGCACAAGAAGTTGAAATTCCATTTTCTTGTCCTGACTGTTTCGTAACTTACAATGAATTTGTTGAAAAACTAGTGCATTTGTGCCAGAGACACAATTTAATTTTACAAAATCAAAATTGGCCTGCATGTCAAGGAACCTTCCCAACGGCTTCACGTTTTCCTCAAAGCAGCAACACATCTTGATGAACCAACAGTTTAAGGTAAGCTTCATTAATTTATAGAGTATATTATAATGGTGATAGTATAACGATGTATGCCGCAGTACCATCCCTTTGGATTTGGTTTGATGGATGTGTTAGGTAGTGGCTGTAAGGGGGGGTGGCCTCGCAGGGGTAGGCCTAGGTAGGGGTACAGGGCCCTAGGTTAGGTGGTTGTATTAGGTTCGGTAGTGTCCCAAAATTCACTGTGGCCTTAAGGGGGGGTCGCAGGAGGGGCGGAGCCCCCCCCCCCCCCCCCCCCCGTTAGGCCTAGGTAGGGGTACAGGGCCCCTAGGTAGGGGTACAGGGCCCCTAGGTAGGGGTACAGAGCCCCTAGGCTAGGTTAGGTGGGTTTATTAGGTTCAGTAGTGCCCTGAAAATCACTGTGGCCTTAAGGGGGGGTCGCAGGGGGGGCGGAGCCCCCCCCCCCCCCCCCCCGGTAGGGCTAGATAGGGGTATAGGGGGAGGGGTGGTGGAAGGATAAGTATTCATTTATTGCAAATATCATTTGACGCCCCCCCCCCCACCCAAAACCCCGGTTCCCACCTGGTGTCCCCCATAATTGTTGGGATGAAGTAGGGTCTTTCTGCATTCTAGAACAACTTAGTAAATCTCCAAATCGGATGGTTTGCGGTCAAAATAAACGTTAAATTCGTTGGAACTACACTATTTCTGATGCAACAAATATATTTTTATTCCAGTTTCCCCATAATGGATGAAACTGTAAATTTACCGTTTAGTGATATATATCAATATATGTAAAATAACATCCATAGAATATGTACCATTTTATTTTGAAGAAAATTAGGAAAAGTAACCTATACACATAGAAGTCTCCGTGGGTCACGGGTGTAGTTCATATGCTTGAATTTTTTTTCCGGTAATTATATGATTGATAATATTCATTCGACTTGGATCACCAGAGTATATGTTAATCATTTCAATACACAATCTTGGACCTGTTTTATTTTTAGGAGAGTCAAGTCTCTCGTCATAATACCACCTAACCTAAAGTAGTGAAGCCTCTACCTACAGAATAAGATACCAATCCTTTTGAAATGAAGATGTATAACCGTTCAATAGGATTTTTGATAATCTAAATATATACAAGTCCTTACAACTGTCCTTAGTTTCAGAGCCCCCTCCCCCCCTCTCGCTTAGAACATATCATATAATTTTAAGCCTACTTACATAATATATCTTTAGCTTCAATAATCAGCTAACATAGGCCTGGTTCAATCATTGCAGGGGTAGGCCTAATCCCTTTTCTGTTTATTGTTCTAAGCATCTTAAGTTCCCATAATATTAAGTTTCCCACTCAAAATAAATAATTACATTTTTCCACACGGCTACCTACAATGATAAAAGTGCAATTTTTTATTCACATGTATATTGAAAATAAGGCTTTGCCAAACAATGGTTCCTTCTTCTTAAAAACCCACAAATGCTTACCTCTTCATCGTCCTATGTTGGGTTATGGTGTAATGTCAGGTTCCTTTGTATCAATCACCATTTCACTGGTGATTACGTTCATAATGAAGTTTATTTTATCATATATAAATAAATACATAAACAAATATGAGTATTGGGGCCTTTGTATATCGACGGCCAGGGTATAAGGTATGAGTAATTTGGCTTTCATATTTTTAAGTAAATTTAATATGGTTTTGCCAACAAATTGCATGAAAGAAATTCCAATGATAATTTCACATAGAACAAGGTTCAATTCTCGACGTTAACTTGCTTACAGTCAATGCCTCCCAATTCAAGCAGATGTCATATTCCATATCTACCAAATGAGGAGCACTGTAGGCACTTATGAAATGTATCTTCATTTGACATAATTGGAATCAACTTCAATAATCCATTTAGTTGAAGAATTATTTACATAGAAAGATAATTATTATTGAATGATCAATGGTCGAAGGTAGCGAGTGATTCCCAAAAATATTGTCTAATTAATTATGAAGTAAATAAGCCTTTAGGGTAAAGCTCTTATTGTCTATCTCAGTACCTGCAATATTCAATGTGGTGTTTACTAATGTTCAGTTTAACAACAACACATCAGACAAATGATTTGCTTCTTTGCCATTACTTTGGATGTGTTTAAATCACCAGTAACAGGAATCCCTTAATTTTTTTTTTTCTGAAATGAAATATTTCAGAACATTATGGAGAATTTCCTGTGCCTCAGGTTGTCGGCGAAGACGTTTGGGGAATCAGAGTGAGGTCCATTGTTGTTACAGAAGGTCACCACAACTGAGTGACCTTTAATGACACTGACCTCGACCTTTTCAAGCCCGACATAAATCATAGGAGCCTTACAATTTGATATGGCATCGTAGGAGGAAAGAGATAACTTCTCATCTACAATTTTACTGATGAAAGTTGGGTTTCAACTAATAATAGATGTTATAAATTGTATTTATTATAACTGATGACTGAAAAACAATAGATATTATGAATAGGAATGTTTTTTTATTGACTCATTGTCTCTAGTGAGATTAACACAACTTATAATTGGCGCTGTATGCTAACTGAACCGGCCACAACAAAAGTTCTAAGCACAATTTGGTAGAATATAGATGTCATACCTATCACTTGTCAGAGGTTTCAGGTTTTATATTTAATAAGGATAAATCCTAGCAAAGATACTGTAACTTTTATTGAAGGAAAAAATACATTAATACGTAATATTTTCTTGTGGGAAAACTCATCACCTTTGACTGGTAGGTTTTCATTAAAGTTAATATTTCTATGTGAGTACTCTACAAATGGTACATTTTGAAAATTGTTCAAGATATCTTTTTTTTGCTATTTTTTTCACACATTTGATAATAGAATTTTATCAATAACCTGCTGTTCTCTCTAAAAAACCTCTCAAGTCTTACCTTACCTCTCATTCTACACTTGAGTAACAGAGGCCAGGACGAGACACTTGTCGGTGCTACTATAGCGTGAGATCTACCTTCCGTTAGCACTATAGCGTGAGGTCTACCGCTGAATATTTCGTCCCTCATAGATAAAACACATTTCATACATTTGTTTATGCAATAAACACTTAATTTGAGACAGATCTTAGAAATGACTTAAATAGATAATTGGATTTCTAATTACATTAAAAAAAAGGAATAAAGGTAAAAATAAACATATTATCATATACTAGTATTTCCATACATTTATTCTAGCGATACACTCTTCGTACATCAAACATGTTATCATATATTTCCATACATTTATTCTAGCGATACACTCTTCGTACATCAAACAGGTTATCATATATTTCCATACATTTATTCTAGCAATACACACTTCGTACATTTTCTAAGAATGACACAAATAGATCTTTGGAATTTTTTCTCATCACCTTCCAGCAAAAATGATCAAGATGAGACTGGAACAGCTGACGACCAACACCTCGCAGTCAATTACAGTATTGGCAGATTTTCCTGTGAGTCGTTACTGTGGACATTGGTATATCCAATACAAAGAGAAATAATAATTCTAATATTTCACACAGGCTTAGGTTGCAGTGCAATTTGTTGTTCATGTCCGTATAATGGAAAAATTGATTTCTTATACGAACAGACCGTGTAGTTTGACAACCCTTTCGAGGGCAATGTAACACGGGCTTGAATTCTTCTTATCTGTTACGCTTTCTTTTTTCCTGCATAACAGAACCACATTTATGGCATGGATCTGCTTCTTGAACTGTTTCCAAGAAATTGTGCTCTCTTAACCCTGGATAGGTACGGTGGGTCGTTTGCGACCCCGAGCGTCAAAAAAAAACAGGTTTTTCTCACGTGACTCACCCCTGTGACTGAATTTGTGGGTGATCGACCTGCAGGAGGTGTCTCCCCTACACGCTCTAGTAGTGTCCAGATGTGCATTGCTGTAGCTGTACTCCTTCCCCTATTTCTGAGACGCGTCGGGGTCGTTCGCGTCCGAGTTTACCCTTCTGAGGTAGTTTGCATAATTATCAAAGTTATTACGTATTATGAAATTGTCGTAGAATGGTGCAACTTGTATAGGTTATCAGTTGTGGAAAGTCTTGGTGGATTGTTTGGCTACCATGTGCATGTTTTTTTTTTTAGTTAAAATGTCGTTCATCACCACGAGGACCATTTTACCGCGAGTGCCCCTTTTTCATTTTTTTTCATTTTTTTGCCAAGTCATTTTTCCGTAAGATATTGCCAAATAGTGTCGTAAAACTTTTGCTTGTTTAGTGTTGGAAAGTGTGTCTAGATGATCTGGCTACCCATGCATGACTTTGTTTTTGTCAGATACGACGTAGTTATTGGTATATTGGGTATTTAACTGCGGTTACCAGTTTCTGTTTTTTTTCAATATTTGTAAAAATTACTACGTAGTAAGGAATTGCCGTATATTATTCCTTTTTTTTTCATGTTTATGTGTTAGAAAGTGTGCCTTGATGGTTGGGCTAACACGTGCATGTCTTTTTTTTTATCTGAGATGTCGTATATTAGAATGTCGGGCATTTTACCGCGAGTGTCCCTTTTTAATTTTTTTTAATTTTTTTGCCAAGTCATTTTTCCGTAAGATATTGCGAAATAGTGTCGTAAAACTTTTGCTTTTTTAATGTTGGAAAGTGTGTCTAGATGATCTGGCTACCCATGCGTGATTTTTTTTTTGTCAGATACGACGTAGTTATTGGTATATTGGGTATTTAACTGCGGTTGCCAATTTCTGTTTTTTTTCAATATTTGTAAAAATTTACTACGTAGTAAGGAATTGCCGTATATTATTTTTTTTTTTCATGTTTATGTGTTAGAAAGTGTGCCTTGATGGTTGGGCTAACACGTGCATGTCTTTTTTTTTATCTGAGATGCCGTATATTAGAATGTTGGGCATTTTTCCGCGAGTGCCCCTTTTTATTTGTTTTGCATTTTTTTGCTTAGTCATGTTACCGTAAGGAATTGGCAAGTAGTGTCGCAAAACTTATATTTTTATAGTGTTGGAAAGTGTTTCTAGATGATCTGGCTACCCATGCCTATTTTTTTTTTTAGCCAGATATGGCGTATATATAAGTATGTGTTCGATTTTCCGGTGATTGCCATTTTTTCGTTTTTTCCCATTTCTTTCAAAATTACTACGTACTAAGGAACTATCACAGAGTAATATTTCATTTATATGTTTATTTGTCGGAAAATATGCCTTGATGGTTTGCCTAGCACGTGGCTGAAATTTTTTTTTTCTGAAATGCCGTATATTAGAATGGCCATTTTTCCACGAGTGCCCATTTTTATTTGTTTTGCATTTTTTTGCTTAGTCATGTTACCGTAAGGAATTGGCAAGTAGTGTCGCAAAACTTATATTTTTATAGTGTTGGAAAGTGTTTCTAGATGATCTGGCTACCCATGCCTATCTTTTTTTTAGCCAGATATGGCGTATATATAGGTATGTGTTCGATTTTCCGGTGATTGCCATTTTTTCGTTTTTTCCCAATTCTTTCAAAATTACTACGTACTAAGGAACTATCACAGAGTAATGATTCCTCTAGATGTTTATTTGTCGGAAAATTTTGTTTACTTTTTTTTTGATTGAATATCATCAAATTTTTTTAGCTAAAATATTGTTTTACATTTTTTTTTTCGATTTTATTTCCCTTCAAAAAAAATTTTTGGGTCAGAATTTTAATTTTATAGTCGTAAAATAATCGACAATTATCCAGCAACCCACCATACAATTTTTATGCATATCCAATAATAATTAGATTAGTAAATAACACCTTGAAATTGACATACCCTTCCTACATTTCAAGTGGCAGATTAGGGAGTCTGAGTCAGTGTGGTTGGCGGCCATTTTGTGGACATATCCGAAGCGTAAGCTGCCCTATCTATATATATTCTTGTTCCCTATAGAATTTGTGATATTTTGGTGTATTTTTACCTGCATAAATATCATATTATATATTGAATATATGTATTTTTTTACGAAATTTCCAAGTACTCAAAAAATTACCTTTAGATATGGCCCCTGATATAAATGTAATTTACAAAATAATGAAGATTTTTTTACATATTTCTATTTTAGGATAACATATGTTTATTCCCTAAAAAAATTAGCCACTTCCTATTTCATTTGGGTACCCAAAAAAATTCATGAAATTTGGACATTTTTTTTTGGCCAAAAAAAGTTACCCTTTTTTTCTCATTTCAGATCTTCACCTCCATGGGTCTGACTTCATCCAAAATACATCAAGATGTGTCCTAAACATTCAAGAATCAATTCCTAAAAGGATTTGTGTATATATGTATAAACTTTTTTTTTATGAATTTTTATGTCAGGTCTTTTTTTTTTTCTACTTAATTTTTTAAAATATTTATAATAAATAGTTTTTCTGCAGATGAATAGTATTTATCTTTACAGTTGTTTTAAGCATTCATTGAAGTTTTTTTTGGCAAAAGAAAAAAGGAGGTTACTGCAAAAACTGATTTTTCAAGAATTTTTTTTGGCGTCGGGGTCGTTCGCGTCCGAGTATACCCTTAAAGGGGTGTCCGAGGACCGTACCTATCCAGGGTTAAAAAGGTGAGTGCTGCTGCTTGTGTCACAATGACTCTTCTATAAAACACCTTCAGCAACATTTATAGTACACTCGGTCGATGATATCTCTTTTAGGCCAAGGGAAAACCTGATTTAGGAACGTTCGTTCGTTCGTGGAGTATTATAGCCAACTCTTCTTGTTGGCACGGGCCTTTCCCTTGGTCGGCCCATAGATTTAGGAACTCCATTTGCTTCCTTTTATATGGTCAGGTCCCGTGGACAGGTCACGTTTTTGATAGATTTGGGCAGTTCGTATATTGGATGGTTAGGTGCGGGGCTCTTGGCCGCTGGTCACGCGGTAGACCTCACCCTCCACCTGGGTAGGCGACATATGGCAGTAGACCTCACACTATAGTAGCACCCACTTGTCTGTGTAGAAGTTAGGCTCACTACACAACCTGTTGAGGAGGAATTGTTAACACCACAGTGAAGGGGGGGGGGAAGAGGGGAAGGTTCCAGGGAGATAGGATTCTAGGGCTTGTTACACAAGGAGAAGGTTGCCAATGGCATCTCCAGACCCCAGCCCTCTACTTCAATACTAGACAAACTCGCTTCTAGTGTAGAACCAATCACTCTGACTTGCAGAAGTGCAAACTTTACCTGGCTCTTCTGATAATCAAGCGAAGGAAGAAGGATGAATTCTCCAAATCCTTTCTCAGAACCTGGAGTTTGCTTCTTATTCTTCTTCTTCTTTTGTAATTTACCTGCATTAAAGAAAAGGTTTCGCAGCAGCTGCATCTCCTTCAAATGAGTTGAAGTTCACCTACACGTGCTTCTGTGAAAACCAGACAGTTGGAAGTTTTTTTGATTTGCGAGTTTTCAATAGAAATAAAACTTCCATGTAAATAATCCTCAAATAGTAAATTTTGAAATTATTGAGGAACAACATTTCTCTGCCATATTTGTAACATCTACTTATTGATATGAATGGTAAGAGAACTATTTAGTATCATGTCTTGAACACGACTTAGCAAATCGCATAAGTTGTCCTCCAGAGTCTTTCTTTGCAAGTTAACTTATTAAAACAATTTCAGGTTTATCATTGTTTTATTGTAAAAAAATAGCTCCTTTCTGATGTATTTTGGGAGTTCATGTAGTGCATATTTTACATCAGAAATGGAAACGCTGCCCGTCACTCAGCCTCTGTCTTGCGGCATCTTCACTCCTCTTGTTTATATCTCCTGCTTCAGTCCTTTTTTTTAGCAGAATCACATTTTAGGTAAAAAATATATGTATTTTACATACAGTAGTACATGGCATGCTCTACTCCTGGACATATTTATACACTTTATATATGTGATATCTACTTTACTGGGCAAGAGACGCTACCAACAAATCAGAGTTGCGACATGCTTCACGACTGCGTAGAACTTCGTACATTGATCTCCCAAAGAAGGCCAAAACTGCAACATTAAAAAGCAAGGGGTGGATTTTGAAAGGGACAACTGGAACATGAAAAGGTGGAGGATGAATTACTTTAGGAGGGATTTGACATTAGACATGAAAGGGAGGGAAGTAACCCGAAAAAGGAGACTCCTTTTTAGGTCCACGAAATGAAAAAGTTTTAGTCAGAGAAAAAGTGTTGATAGCAGCGAGACCCAGTAATATTGAGAGACAGGGAGAGGAGAGAAGTTTTTTTCTCCAGTCAGAGAAAAAAGGAGTAGGTTTAAGCAAAAAGCTTATCCCTGCTAGGTGGCTGGAATGTGAAGTTGTTGCAGAAGCTGCAGGAAGGTGGGGGTCGAGGATAAGGAGAGGACTCTGGTGAGATTTTGAAGGCGATGGGTTTAAGGTCTTCTAAGGCGAGTGACTCAATTTGTTGAGCCAGGGTCAGAGGTGGGTTTAAGGATGTAGGTTGAGAAGGAGGTGGAATTGCAGGTTGAGAAGGAGGTATTGCTTGCAGTTGGGTGGCAGGTGCAGGCACAGGAACAGTGGTAGGCTGGCGCTCTCTTCTCTGGCCAGGAGGTTGCTGGTCCTTGGGTTGTTGCATATTAGCCGGCTTAGGATGTTTTGGAGGGATAGTGCTCTTCATCGCAGCTACCCTCCTAAGTCTCCGGGCAGCGCTTGTTCAAGGCATGATGATGTCTGGAGCAATTAGGGAACTTGGGGCGTGTGTCTCTTCCATCTGTTTCGCAGTTTCTATTCCAGCAGAATATATATATATATATATATATATATATATATATATATATATATATATATATATATATATATATATATATATATATATATATATATATATATATATATATATATATCAAGGAAATGATCACAAAATGAAATAATATTAAATTCACCAGTTTAGTAAATTTGTAAATGCTTGTCCCAACAATCTACATACATGGACCACTCGTTGCATGAATGTCAGAAACATGCAAGGAAAAAAGGACAGCAACTAACCCAAACTTCCCTTACTAACCCCTCCTACAAGCCGTGTCCTTACCTTCCTAATGACCTAATCGAACCTAGTAGTTCCCAGGTCCCAACCCCTAGCCAGGGGCAAGCCCCGGACCCCCTTCATAAGTCTCTCTCCTACACAAAAGAAGCTATGTGCAGCACTCTAAATTATATCTTAACCAAATTGTAATAATAGAAAAGTTACTCAGGATTACCTTAATATTTATAATCAATGAAGTCTAAATCCTCGGGTTCTTGCGCCTTCACAGGGACCCCTAAAGTCACCTAAGATCGCTTCTCAAAATAAAAAAATGGAAAAATTACGGGGTAACTCAAGTGAAGTCCCGTAAGTCTAAAAACATTACTGTCTTCAAAGCATCAAGCTGATCTATACGAGTAATAAACTCAAAACCATCGCTCAAACTATACGGAACACGTCTGTCCATTACGGCGTTTAGCGATGGAAAGGGTCGACCTCGTACAGGTCAATCTTGGGTCGGGAGGGGGATTAAAAATTACAAAATCACGCGGTCAACAAAAGTAGGCCTACAAGCGCACGGAAATGGAGGGTTAGTTCAGGTGGTTTGTTTGACACTGGCTTTATCTACCAGAACATCTTAACCAGATGTTGGCTAACCTAACCTTTGGTTGTATATATAACAAATTAGTGTTTGGCGTTATTTTTGGCCATTTAAAGTATTTGCTTGCTCCCTTGCTTATAGATTGCCCAGCCTTTTGCTGAACACGGGCTCTTTCGCTAGCACCCTGTCGGGCAAGCTCCCGGCTCACGCGAAACTTGCTCTTTTTAACAGTAGCTCTTTTCAGAGCAGTTCAAACTATGCAGGCAAAAGTTCTGATTACAGTGGTGCCACAATGATTTTACATGACTGGTCCTTCAGCCACTCCGCTCCTTGAACATAGCTGCAGGTACGACCACTCAGCCCCAGGAGAGCATAGCTGCCTGAAGTTCTCATCCACCTGGCCTTGCAACCGTTCAGCTCCTTGAGCATGGTTGCAAGTGCGGCCGCTCAGCACCAACAGCATAACTGCCTGAGGACCAAGAAAATCCAGTTCACATTTCGCTTTTTTCTGGCACATTTTGGGAGTTTGACATCTGAAATGGCAATCCTGCTCACCACTCGACCTCAATCCAGTGTTACCAACCGTAGTGACATGAATGTCAGAAACATGGAGTGTTGCTGAAAAGTGTGATATAAATTGAACCTACCAGAAGTGTTTCAGTAGAATTCTTCGACCATTAAATATCGCTTATAAAACTGCACCTAGAGCATAACCGCCTGAGGACTAGAAAACCTGGTCCACATTTAGCACTTTTCTGGCGCATTTTGGCAATTCGACATCTGAAATGGCAACCCTGCTCACCAGTCGACCTCAGTCCAGTGTTACTAACTGTAGGGACATATCCCTAAGTGTAGGGAAATCTATGCTCAGGTAAAATAACTGGAAGTTTAGGGACTTTTCAGCTATATAAGAAAATATTTCTTTTTTCTAATTCATTGATTGATTAATAATGCCAGCGTATTAATTGATGAGAATGATTCACTCACAGCAAGACTCAAACAAGATGCTGATGAAATTTTTGTTTACAACAAGATGCATGTCATTCCTTGCATATTGCTGCAAGCAAAGTGCAGCTAATTTGCCTATAAATATAGAGGATCTGATTCGTAGTAACATCACACCTTTTTTATTCATAATTTAAAAAACAAGCTGAATTATTCGAATTGCATCACGACCTATCAGTAGAGAAAGCAAAAATTCTTAGGCCCGCTGACACACGCTGGCTTGCTTCACAAAAGTGTGTGGTCTGTATTTTTAATCAATGATAAGTGTTGCAATTACCTTTTTATTTCCAAGCTGTAGTGGAGGATAAACTAGTCTAAGCAGATCTTATAAGGAAAGACCTCTACAGCCATTTTACTAAAGCATATCTCACATTCATGAATCATATTTTGACCTATTGCAATCAGCTTTGTTTTAAAGTAAGTTTAGTCTCATCAACATTCTCTAAGGAGAGAACTTGAGAATAATTAGACTTATGGAAAAACTTCATTAAGCCCCAAAATTGAGCCTTTTAGATCAACTCATCTGCTTCCTATAAATAAGATATGTTTTGGATCTGAATGTGAGAATATTCATTCTACAGAGTCAAAAGAACTGGCATTTGCAGTTATACATAAATTCAGACATTATTTGGTGAAATTAAAAAAAAAAGTTACCATTATTGAAATGAAATTGGCAAATCCAGCAGTAGCACTAGATCCATATACTGGAGACAAACGGATACTTTGATAGCAAAGTATAACCATTTGTTAAGAGTCAGGACATAATGAAGATAATGAGTGGTGAGATGTCCTACCTGCTTATTTTAGTGTAGATGAGACTGAAATGTTGTATAAGAAGAGTTTTGGTCTCATGTAAAGAATTTCTCTGATCAATGTGTATTTAGAAATAATGCCTCTCTTACGAAATTAATTATAACGTCACTGAATTCAAAGGCAGAGACTGAAAGGATTTTTTTCAATTATGGTAGATTCCAGTACCAAGAAATATAACAAAATGGGGTCAGACTCAATTTTGTTTGTCAATCCTACCTAAATTTCACTAATCTAACAGCAGAATTTTCTTTAGTGTTGTTTTTGTGTAATCCTATTTAGGTCGTCAGTGAATAATATTTAAATAGAAGCTCTGTTTTAATAAGTTTGACTAACCTTATCATAACGATTACTCATTTAATTGCATAAGGGAAAACATAGGGAAATTTTTCTTGTTAATTTCGGGACATTTTGATAAATTCTTAAAGACTTGGTCGCGCTTCAAGACTAAGTAGAACTGCGTAAAAAATTGGTTATTGGTAGATGTATAAAATATATACACTTGTTTAATCTTAACCCTGGATAGGTACGGTGGGTCGTTTGCGACCCCGAGCGTCAAAAAAAAACAGGTTTTTCTCACGTGACTCACCCCTGTGACTGAATTTGTGGGTGATCGACCTGCAGGAGGTGTCTCCCCTACACGCTCTAGTAGTGTCCAGATGTGCATTGCTGTAGCTGTACTCCTTCCCCGATTTCTGAGACGCGTCGGGGTCGTTCGCGTCCGAGTTTACCCTTCTGAGGTAGTTTGCATAATTATCAAAGTTATTACGTATTATGAAATTGTCGTAGAATGGTGCAACTTGTATAGGTTATCAGATGTGGAAAGTCTTGGTGGATTGTTTGGCTACCATGTGCATGTTTTTTTTTTTAGTTAAAATGTCGTTCATCACCACGAGGACCATTTTACCGCGAGTGCCCCTTTTTCATTTTTTTTCATTTTTTTGCCAAGTCATTTTTCCGTAAGATATTGCCAAATAGTGTCGTAAAACTTTTGCTTGTTTAGTGTTGGAAAGTGTGTCTAGATGATCTGGCTACCCATGCATGACTTTGTTTTTGTCAGATACGACGTAGTTATTGGTATATTGGGTATTTAACTGCGGTTACCAATTTCTGTTTTTTTTCAATATTTGTAAAAATTACTACGTAGTAAGGAATTGCCGTATATTATTCATTTTTTTTTCATGTTTATGTGTTAGAAAGTGTGCCTTGATGGTTGGGCTAACACGTGCATGTCTTTTTTTTTATCTGAGATGTCGTATATTAGAATGTCGGGCATTTTACCGCGAGTGTCCCTTTTTAATTTTTTTTCATTTTTTTGCCAAGTCATTTTTCCGTAAGATATTGCGAAATAGTGTCGTAAAACTTTTGCTTTTTTAATGTTGGAAAGTGTGTCTAGATGATCTGGCTACCCATGCGTGATTTTGTTTTTGTCAGATACGACGTAGTTATTGGTATATTGGGTATTTAACTGCGGTTGCCAATTTCTGTTTTTTTTTCAATATTTGTAAAAATTTACTACGTAGTAAGGAATTGCCGTATATTATTGATTTTTTTTTTTCATGTTTATGTGTTAGAAAGTGTGCCTTGATGGTTGGGCTAACACGTGCATGTCTTTTTTTTTTATCTGAGATGCCGTATATTAGAATGTTGGGCATTTTTCTGCGAGTGCCCCTTTTTATTTGTTTTGCATTTTTTTGCTTAGTCATGTTACCGTAAGGAATTGGCAAGTAGTGTCGCAAAACTTATATTTTTATAGTGTTGGAAAGTGTTTCTAGATGATCTGGCTACCCATGCCTATTTTTTTTTTAGCCAGATATGGCCTATATATAAGTATGTGTTCGATTTTCCTGTGATTGCCATTTTTTCGTTTTTTCCCATTTCTTTCAAAATTACTACGTACTAAGGAACTATCACAGAGTAATATTTCATTTATATGTTTATTTGTCGGAAAATATGCCTTGATGGTTTGCCTAGCACGTGGCTGAAATTTTTTTTTTCTGAAATGCCGTATATTAGAATGGCCATTTTTCCACGAGTGCCCCTTTATATTTGTTTTGCATTTTTTTGCTTAGTCATGTTACCGTAAGGAATTGGCAAGTAGTGTCGCAAAACTTATATTTTTATAGTGTTGGAAAGTGTTTCTAGATGATCTGGCTACCCATGCCTATCTTTTTTTTAGCCAGATATGGCGTATATATAGGTATGTGTTCGATTTTCCGGTGATTGCCATTTTTTCGTTTTTTCCCAATTCTTTCAAAATTACTACGTACTAAGGAACTATCACAGAGTAATGATTCCTCTAGATGTTTATTTGTCGGAAAATTTTGTTTACTTTTTTTTTGATTGAATATCATCAAATTTTTTTAGCTAAAATATTGTTTTACATTTTTTTTTCGATTTTATTTCCCTTCAAAAAAAATTTTTTGGGTCAGAATTTTAATTTTATAGCCGTAAAATAATCGACAATTATCCAGCAACCCACCATACAATTTTTATGCATATCCAATAATAATTAGATTAGTAAATAACACCTTGAAATTGACATACCCTTCCTACATTTCAAGTGGCAGATTAGGGAGTCTGAGTCAGTGTGGTTGGCGGCCATTTTGTGGACATATCCGAAGCGTAAGCTGCCTTATCTATATATATTCTTGTTCCCTATAGAATTTGTGATATTTTGGTATATTTTTACCTGCATAAATATCATATTATATATCAAATATATGTATTTTTTTACGAAATTTCCAAGTACTCAAAAAATTACCTTTAGATATGGCCCCTGATATAAATGTAATTTACAAAATAATGAAGATTTTTTTACATATTTCTATTTTAGGATAACATATGTTTATTCCCTAAAAAAATTAGCCACTTCCTATTTCATTTGGGTACCCAAAAAAATTCATGAAATTTGGACAATTTTTTTTGGCCAAAAAAAGTTACCCTTTTTTTCTCATTTCAGATCTTCACCTCCATGGGTCTGACTTCATCCAAAATACATCAAGATGTGTCCTAAACATTCAAGAATCAATTCCTAAAAGGATTTGTGTATATATGTATAAACTTTTTTTTTATGAATTTTTATGTCAGGTCTTTTTTTTTTCTACTTAATTTTTTAAAATATTTATAATAAATAGTTTTTCTGCAGATGAGTAATATTTATCTTTACAGTTGTTTTAAGCATTCATTGAAGTTTTTTTTGGCAAAAGAAAAAAGGAGGTTACTGCAAAAACTGATTTTTCAAGAATTTTTTTTGGCGTCGGGGTCGTTCGCGTCCGAGTATACCCTTAAAGGGGTGTCCGAGGACCGTACCTATCCAGGGTTAAATGGTATACATATTGCACAATACAGTATTGCATAGAATTGTTTATTGTATATGTACGCTATGTATGTGGCCAGTTGTCAAATAGTCAAGTCGTCCGGATGAAAAGAGTGAACACTTACAGAACAATTAAACTTCAACCTATTGTAGTGATACAACTGTACATACTGTATATTACAGTAGCATACACTACAGTATCTGAAAGTGTGATATATTATTACTAGAGAGGACTAATAAAGTTTTGTGCTTATTTTGCAAGTGTATGATGACTACTGGGTAAATTTATAGTTACATCCATGGCTTGTTGTTGGGGTATCAAAGCCAACACTTGTTGTTGGCACGGGCCTTTCCCCGGGTTGGCCCGTAGTGTTACCTACTGTACTGAAGCCTTACCATGTCCAGTGCATAGTTTAAACGTGGGCACATGTACTGTACACCTATTGATATGTTTTAGTATAATTATAAACCTTTTATACTGTGATAGATACCAAGTAAAAACAATATTAGGCAGTACATAGTGGGTTAACTATCTGAGCGTAGGCAATGGGCAGTGCGTCGTTAGGTTAGGAGTTATCCCACCCTAAGACAGAAAATATTCGTGAAATTGTACTTTTCTGTTACCTAACCCTCGCTAAGGGTTAGGTCTAACTGCATATTGATGTGAAAACAGATACTAAAACAACGCAGTATTCCACAAAAACTGAAAATCCCTAGTAAGCCTGTTCGAGAAATATTATGTGTAGGAAAAGTTTCATGAATAGGCCTACCATTAAGAATGACTGTCGTAGGTACACCATTCATTCTGATACAAAACGAAGTTTTTGTTTACCACCTCTGTAGATTTACTTTGCAATGGATAGAACTTAACATACCGACTATAATGATCAAAAACAGTTAATACATATGTGTAACCACTTACACCGCGTAACAAATCCATTAAATCTGGACAGATTTGTTCTAAAGGTTTAGTTACTGGAGGCTATTCCTGAAACTGTAGTTGTAAGGAACTACTGGCTTCATGTTTTTAACACATGACACATTCACTTACATATTTGGTAACCTAAATTTGCAATGAAGGCTAATAGAATAAGTTTTCAATAGTGTCAATTGTTGTGGGAATCCCTAGGTGACCTGACAATGATTTATGACCGAACTTTAAAGCTACCTTTGTTAAATCCTTAGGATCTATTGATATCAAGTGGATGGAGTTGTCAGCTTTATCTGCACTGAGATATAACAAGCCTTCATACAACAGGAACTGAGTAATCAAAGCTCTTACCCTGTTATTTGCCACCTCTAGAAAGGTTATTAGTTCAGCCGACCTTGTTTCCTCTAACTGCATTTCTATAAACTAATCCTTTCTCAGACCGAGATAATCATCCCTACTCTGATGAAAAACTGCTCTCATTAGTTAATCTACCACCTGAATATTTCTACCTTGAACCAGTAATCCTGCATCTGAATTACCCATCTGCTCATTCTAGAGGAATTGGTCTTTCTCTTAAACACAAATAATAGAGGTAGATGATCTGTGTGAATGGCACCGCAATAAAATGATGGATCCTGCGACATGCTAAGACAATAGCGAGTACTTCTCTCTCAATGGTACTGTGGCACTGCTGAACTGGCAGAGACTAATACTCTGGGCATAATCTTGAATACAAATTGGCGCTTGACGTCGGAGACTGACGAATCTTCATTTGTAGGGGCAGTTGAGGGAAAGGCTGATTCCCACAGTCTTTCTATTTCTTTACTTCTTACAAGTGATAGTACATTAACAGGTACTCCGAAACTGGTACCCTGTTATACAAAATCTTCAATTAGGACAACGATCCTATGCCAAAACAACATGCAATTCGTAGCCTAGGCTAAACTGTACACCTACCTAACCTACTGTTCATTCTGTATAGTTACCCTGGCAAGGCAAGAATGAACACTTTAAGAAAATCTTGGAATAATATTGCATATCTTACTTGACTTTTGGTGGCACAATTCCAACCACATTCAAGATCAGCTTGGTGCAATTTCAATGTATGTAACATTATCGTAATTTAACTTGACAATTCTCTAATTTTAAAAGATAACCATAAACAGACAATATCAAGTGTCAGTAAAACATGTAAATTAAAACTACAAGAAGTGCACACCTTTTTCGATGGAGAAATTTGTGTTTCACAGAATAATAATAATAATAATAATAATAATAATAATAATAATAATAATAATAATAATAATAATAATAATGGGAGTAACATCTTTTCCCCTCTATACTCATCTTTGTTTTCTCTGAGCTCACCTCACACAGCTACGCCTTTGTTTACCTTTTTGCACTCACGCATCGATCGTAGACACAACCACTCCTTCTTTTTGCCTACTGTTACGAACTCCCTCTAGGAGGAAGCCATAACGGGTTCTTTTATCTTATTCACAAATCCAGTGACAAAAACACAAATCAGTAGGAGCGAGGAAAACCAGAAAGACACAAGGGCAAAAATTTCACAATATTTATTACAACAATAAATGTACTAACACTGATGGCCCACAAAAAGTAATAAATTGATTAAGTACAATATGCCATCGATTAACTCAATGAGTCACCTAAAGCTAAAACTAAACCCTACTCATAGTGAGGAAATCAAATCTTTAATGTTAAGGTACCCAAAAGCCTTTACCCACCACGGTAACCTATTACTAAATAGAAAGGAAAGAAGTGGAAGAACATACAAAAAGAAACAATAATCCTACCTATGACACAATAATCTCAACCTTAATATTAAAGTACACAATCTTATGGGCACAGTGTAAAATCCGGACGTCGGATGCCGTCCGGGAGAATAGAAAAACGCTTGTATCACCGGGAAAGACGCGAAAATACACCTCTTTTTTGTGACTGGTAATGTTCACTGATACTTTCTGTTATTTTCTGAATAAATGTTCGAAAAAATATTGGTTTATTTTCATGTTATTGAGAATATCACTTAGTACATACAGTAGTGTAATGTTGACGTCCGATTGAGATTATTCTCAATAAAATGAAAATAAATCAATATTTTTCGAACATTTATTCAGAAAATAACAGAAAGTATCAGTGAAAATTATTATGGCGCATTTACCGGTGATACAAGGAGTTTTCTATTCTCCCGGACGGCATCCGACGTCCAGATTTTACACTGTGCCAATCTTATGACACTCAAATTAAACCTTCACCAGCTTTGACAATAGTTAAATACACAAATATATTGGTCCTATGACACAGACCGATACTGATATAGATGAGTCCATTTGCTGCTCAAAAATGTGGTCACAAGTAGGGCACAGTGTAAAATACGGACGTCGGACGTCGGACGTCGGATGCTGTCCAGGAGAATAGAAAATCGCTTGTATCACCTGGAAAGACACGAAAATACACCTCCTTTTTTGTGACTGGTAATGTTCACTGATACTTTCTGTTATTTTCTGAATAAATATTAGAAAAATATTGGATTATTTTCATGTTATTGAGAATAATCTCAATCAGACGTCAACATTACACTATTTAACTGCCCGCTATTTTACCCAGTTAAATAGTGTAATGTTGACGTCCGATTGAGCTTATTCTCAATAACATGAAAATAAACCAATATTTTTCGAACATTTATTCAGAAAATAACAAAAAGTATCAGTGAACATTACCAGTCACAAAAAAGAGGTGTATTTTCGAGTCTTTCCCGGTGATACAAGCGATTTTCTATTCTCCCGGATGGCATCCGACGTCTGGATTTTACACTGTGCCCACAAGTAGTCACTCTCATCAGTAGAACTGCCCTTCACAACCGTTGGTGGATATGCACTTTCAGTCTACGGCTCGTCAAAATACAGGGGATGTTCTTCTTACTTGCTCCAACAAGACCCCTCTGGTGCTGATACAGTAGATATATCCATCAAAGATGAAAAAGGCTCTCGAGCCCTGTTCTACACCAAACTGCCAATGTCCAGGTTAACCCTGGATAGGTACGATGGGTCGTTCGCGACCCTGAGCGTCAAAAAAAACAGGTTTTTCTCACGTGACTCACCCCCGTGACTGAATTTGTGGGTGATCGACCTGCAGGAGGTGTCTCCCCTACACGCTCTAGTAGTGTCCAGATGTGCATTGCTGTAGCTGTACTCCTTCCCCGATTTCTGAGACGCCTCGGGGTCGAGCGCGACCGAGTTTACCCTTCTAAGGTAGTTTGCATAATTATCAAAGTTATTACGTATTATGAAATTGTCGTAGAATGGTGCAACTTGTATAGGTTATCAGTTGTGGAAAGTCTTGGTGGATTGTTTGGCTACCATGTGCATGTTTTTTTTTTAGTTAAAATGTCGTTCATCACCACGAGGACCATTTTACCGCGAGTGCCCCTTTTTCATTTTTTTTCCTTTTTTTGCCAAGTCATTTTTCCGTAAGATATTGCCAAATAGTGTCGTAAAACTTTTGCTTGTTTAGTGTTGGAAAGTGTGTCTAGATGATCTGGCTACCCATGCGTGACTTTGTTTTTGTCAGATACGACGTAGTTATTGGTATATTGGGTATTTAACTGCGGTTACCAATTTCTGTTTTTTTTCAATATTTGTAAAAATTACTACGTAGTAAGGAATTGCCGTATATTATTCATATTTTTTTTTTCATGTTTATGTGTTAGAAAGTGTGCCTTGATGGTTGGGCTAACACGTGCATGTCTTTTTTTTTATCTGAGATGCCGTATATTAGAATGTAGGGCATTTTACCGCGAGTACCCCTTTTTATTTGTTTTTCATTTTTTTGCCAAGTCATTTTTCCGAAAGATATTGCCAAATAGTGTCGTAAAACTTTTGCTTTTTTAGTGTTGGAAAGTGTGTCTAGATGATCTGGCTACCCATGCGTGATTTTGTTTTTGTCAGATACGACGTAGTTATTGGTATATTGGGTATTTAACTGCGGTTGCCAATTTCTGTTTTTTTTCAATATATGTAAAAATTTACTACGTAGTAAGGAATTACCGAATATTATTGATTTTTTTTTCATGTTTATGTGTTAGAAAGTGTGCCTTGATGGTTGGGCTAACACGTGCATGTTTTTTTTTTATCTGAGATGCTGTATATTAGAATGTTGGGCATTTTTCCGCGAGTGCCCCTTTTTATTTGTTTTGCATTTTTTTGCTTAGTCATGTTACCGTAAGGAATTGGCAAGTAGTGTCGCAAAACTTATATTTTTATAGTGTTGGAAAGTGTTTCTAGATGATCTGGCTACCCATGCCTATTTTTTTTTTAGCCAGATATGGCGTATATATAAGTATGTGTTCGATTTTCCTGTGATTGCCATTTTTTTGTTTTTTCCCATTTCTTTCAAAATTACTACGTACTAAGGAACTATCACAGAGTAATGATTCATTTATATGATTATTTGTCGGAAAATGTGCCTTGATGGTTTGCCTAGCACGTGGCTGAAATTTTTTTTTTTCTGAAATGCCGTATATTAGAATGGCCATTTTTCCACGAGTGCCCCTTTTTATTTGTTTTGCATTTTTTTGCTTAGTCATGCTACCGTAAGGAATTGGCAAGTAGTGTCGCAAAACTTATAATTTTATAGTGTTGGAAAGTGTTTCTAGATGATCTGGCTACCCATGCCTATCTTTTTTTTTTTAGCCAGATATGGCGTATATATAGGTATATGTTCGATTTTCCTGTGATTGCCATTTTTTTGTTTTTTCCCATTTCTTTCAAAATTACTACGTACTAAGGAACTATCACAGAGTAATGATTCATTTAGATGTTTATTTGTCGGAAAATGTGCCTTGATGGTTTGCCTAGCACGTGGCTGAATTTTTTTTTCTGAAATGCCGTATATTAGAATGTTAGCCATTTTTCCGCGAGTGCCCCTTTTTATTTGTTTTGCATTTTTTCGCTTAGTCATGTTACCGTAAGGAATTGGCAAGTAGTGTCGCAAAACTTATATTTTTATAGTGTTGGAAAGTGTTTCTATATGATCTGGCTACCCATGCCTATCTTTTTTTTAGCCAGATATGGCGTATATATAGGTATGTGTTCGATTTTCCGGTGATTGCCATTTTTTCATTTTTTCCCAATTCTTTCAAAATTACTACGTACTAAGGAACTATCACAGAGTAATGATTCCTCTAGATGTTTATTTGTCGGAAAATTTTGTTTACTTTTTTTTTGATTGAATATCATCAAATTTTTTTAGCTAAAATATTATATTGTTTTACATTTTTTTTTTCGATTTTATTTCCCTTCAAAAAAATTTTTTTGGGTCAGAATTTCAATTTTATAGTCGTAAAATAATCGACAATTATCCAGCAACCCACCATACAATTTTTATGCATATCCAATAATAATTAGATTAGTAAATAACACCTTGAAATTGACATACCCTTCCTACATTTCAAGTGGCAGATTAGGGAGTCTGAGTCAGTGTGGTTGGCGGCCATTTTGTGGACATATCCGAAGCGTAAGTTGCCCTATCTATATATATTCTTGTTCCCTATAGAATTTGTGATATTTTGGTATATTTTTACCTGCATAAATATCATATTATATATTAAATATATGTATTTTTTTACGAAATTTCTAAGTACTCAAAAAATTACCTTTAGATATGGCCCCTGATATAAATGTAATTTACAAAATAATGAAGATTTTTTTACATATTTCTATTTTAGGATAACATATGTTTATTCCCTAAAAAAATTAGCCACTTCCTATTTCATTTGGGTACCCAAAAAAATTCATGAAATTTGGACAAATCTTTTTGGCCAAAAAAAGTTACTCTTTTTTTCTCATTTCAGATCTTCACCTCCATGGGTCTGACTTCATCCAAAATACATCAAGATGTGTCCTAAACATTCAAGAATCAATTCCTAAAAGGATTTGTGTATATATGTATAAACTTTTTTTTTATGAATTTTTGTCAGGTCTTTTTTTTTCTACTTAATTTTTTAAAATATTTATAATAAATAGTTTTTCTGCAGATGAGTAGTATTTATTTTTACAGTTGTTTTAAGCATTCATTGAAGTTTTTTTTGGCAAAAGAAAAAAGGAGGTTACTGCAAAAACTGATTTTTCAAGAATTTTTTTTGGCGTCGGGGTCGTTCGCGTCCGAGTATACCCTTAAAGGGGTGTCCGAGGAGCGTACCTATCCAGGGTTAAGCAGTAGATCACTTGAACCACAGTTGCAAGTCTTGTTCTCACATGTAGCTTCACAGGTAAACTGCCTTCCACATTAAGAAGCAGCTCAATGACAGATTGTATATATTATAATAATAATAATAATAATAATAATAATAATAATAATAATAATAATAATAATAATAATAATAAAAATAATATTAATAATAATAAAAATAATGTTTATTGGACAAAATATATTTACATACAAAGATTTACAAAAAGAAAAAAGACTCAGTTTAAGCCCATGTGGAGCAGAGCTCTTCGGGCAATGGCAGTCTCGGCCCAGCTCTCGCGCCAACAAGATCTCTCCAGCTTACTGAAGTTTAGCAGCACCGGACTTGGCAACACCTGGAGGGGTGGACTTATATCCACTTAGTCACTAGGACCTCTCAACTTTGGTTGAAGAGGCCACATATAAGAAAAGAATCCGGTTATTTTCTTTGGCTTTTTGCCAATAAAATAACCGTTTTTGTCCACAGTGACTGGCTCAATTTTCATCCAGTATGGCTGATGACGGTCATGACAGTCTCTGTACCTATAGAAGGAGCTTATACCCATCCTGGATTAATCCCTGCAAGAATGGGGCTCAGCAGTGCAAGTGCAATCGCTGCCTGAGGTACCAGAACTACAGGCAGCAGCTAATAGACCACATAGGGTTCAAAGTCCGGGACCCAACGGTGCTCTCCCACAGGAAGACATGCAGTTGCTTTCAATGTTATAGCCTGGTACTCGAGAGCATCTACCACCTCCTACAAAGGAAGCACAGGCCAGGATACATGGACATACCATCCTACCCTCCACAGCCACCTTATCCAAATATTTTCCAGAGAAAATATCGGGTGCAAGCACGGTACAAAGAGACAGTCTCTGCACCCAGTTGCAATAACTCTCTCCCCTTTGAACGGGACTGTGACTGCCAGTCATGCATGTATGCTATCTGGAGCAACACTGTAGGCCACAGCTCCATCACTCATGCTAAACCAGCTATGGACTCCGAAGCTGCCAGTAACACCCAGCGAACAGAAACTCCGGAACCACTGGACAACGAAGACCCACCTATCCCGGAGCCACCCACCCCATCTCCGGCACCACCTGTCCAGAAGACATCTGAAATAATGGAAACAGAGGACGCTCCACTCACCGCAACCCCGGAACCTGAGACCAACGTTTCAGTCATGGCTCTAGACCTGACTGAGGACAACCAACCACCGCAACTAGCAGAAATGCACCCAGAGGATTGCAACTGCACACCATGCCTCTCACAGCTCCTAATGGAGGCTCGGGCAATCACCGAGAACGACCCAAGCTTAGACCTAAACTTGGCCGCTGCTGAGGAACCTACTCAGGAACCACAACCACCTGTCAGCCAACCCAAACAGCTTGCCAAATTCAAGATGGCAGCTGTAGAAGGCTCACCGTCATATGCAGCAGTTGCTGCTATTGCCACTGCCAACCCTGGCATCAAGATCACAGCCAGGGCCAACCTGAAAGGGGATTTAATTATATCCCCGAAGGACCTCGCCAGCGTCAACATCCTCCAACAGGAACCCTCCCTGACCCTCCTGGACCCAGAGAAGAGACTCAGACAGGCAGTGATCTATCGGTTTCCTGTCAACATGCCACTGTCATTCGTTACCGACTGCAGCAATATTGCAAAAGCCGAGAGGAAGCTTGAACACCGCAAACCTCCCACCAACGAAGTAGCAGTCACCTTTATTGGACAAATCCCTAAGGCACTGGATTTGGGCCTCTGGGGGAAGTTTCCCATCAGAAGTCCAAAACGAGAACCACTGCGTTGTTACAACTGCCAGCGCTATGGGCACCATAAGGAAGAGTGCAGGAACCCTACAATATGCGGAGTCTGCAGCCACCGCCATCCCACACAGGACTGCATTGATGCACACCGAAATGGGATAAAAACCCAGGCAAAATGTCCCAATTGTTCGGGACCCCATCATGCATGGAACAAGAAATGTCCTGAATTCTTGAAGAGGCTACCAACCCCACTGGCAGCCCCACCGAACAAACCTGAGGCTGCACCAAGACAGACACCGAACAAACCTGAGGCTGCACCAAGGCAGACACCGAAACCCCAACGGATTCAACGAACCAGGCCTCCCTGGCGACAATCCGAGGCTCCCCCTCCAGGAGCCCCTACTGCAGCCACGAACCATGAACCTAGCACTATCGCTAGCCCAGCTGAAGAGCCAACCTCCAACGCTGTTCAATCTCCTCCCCAACCCCCAGCAATATCTTCCATCTTATCCCTGGCAGAGGCCCTGCCAGTGGATACCTTGATCCCCCTAGTACTGCAACTACTAGTCAAAGTCTGCTCCCTTGCTAAGACTCCCTCCTCTGTAATTCATTCCCTCCTCAGTCCCTTAGTTTCACCCTCCCCGGTGCAGAGATAGGCATCTATGCTTAAATCTGCCACTTTTTCCTACTACTCGAATTCTTCCCTCCTCTCCCAGTCTCTCCTACTTACTGGGACTTACTGCTATCAACACTTTTACCTACTACTGAAACCTCTCATTTCGGCTCCAAGTGGTCCTGCTTCTTGGTCCGCAAGGTCATGCTCTTGGTGCTGAGCGACCACACTGGCAACCACGCTCAAGGGGCTGAGCAGTTGCAAGATCAATCTTTGCCTACCTGGCGACTATGCTCAAGGGGCTGAGCAGTCGCACCTGCAGCTACGCTCAATGAGCCTGAGCGGCTGCAAATCCAGACATGAAAGACTGGTACTGCTGTGACACTATTGCCTACTTAGGGCAATAAATACTACGGGCTGCTACGCAAAAGCCCGTGTCCAGCAGTAAGGCTGGGCAATCTTTTAACTTACTACCTATTTTTTTGCGTTTGATCACCTACGGGCCGACCAAGAGAAAGGCCCGTGCCAACAAGAAGTGTTGGCTTTAATACCCCAACAACAACAACAGGGCAATGGCAAGAGCCCGTGTCTTACCTATGGTAAGGCAATCTACACATACATACAGGGCAATGAACAAGTGTTGGCTTTAATACCCCCAAGAAGAAGAA
Source organism: Palaemon carinicauda (assembly GCF_036898095.1). Lineage (NCBI taxonomy): Eukaryota > Metazoa > Arthropoda > Malacostraca > Decapoda > Palaemonidae > Palaemon > Palaemon carinicauda. The sequence continues at coordinate 111,824 of NW_027169369.1, forward strand.
GAAGAAGAAGGCAATGAACAGTGTTCATTCAGACTCGGTGCTGACAACAACTCCTCTCCTGGATTATACACATCGTAACCTCCCGACATTTTCACTGCAATTCCCGTAGAGTTCAACCAAAATGTCCGTTTTTCATTTAAGTAAAAGGGCATGGACTTTCTATCCTTTAAAAAATAGACACTGTGAAGACTACTTTAATGGCCAAGCTTGTGACTGTGATAGCTGTGTGGCTTACCAGCAGCGCCTGTGATAGCTGTGTGGCTTACCAGCAGCGCCTGTGATAGCTGTGTGGCTTACCAGCAGCGCCGAGCTCTCATCTTTAACACTATGGCAGAGTATAACTATGTTGTAGACCCAGAAGTTTATAATCACCACGTCTCCTGCAACTGTGAGGGTTGCAAAGATGCCTCTGACAAACTTGTCCAGTATGATGAATTCGTTGCTGCCACTAAACGTGAAGAAAGCAAGAAAAGAAAGAAGACTTCTACATCTTCAACAGCTCCAGAATCAGCCCCACCATTGCCATCAGTGACTCCAAGGACTGAGAGCACAGACTCGTCCTTGTCTGTCCCCAAAACTCCTCAGCAATCAGGTGCAACTGCAGTCATCCCTTCTACCAACGAGCCTGAGTCCTCCAACGCCATGGAGACCGAACAAGGGGCCCACTCCATGGACTGCAACTGCACAGATTGCCTCCAAACACTCCTGCAAGAAGCCACTGCCATTCAAGAAAACATTCCAGCTACACAGCCAAAGAAGCCTCTGCCTAAGTTTCGACTTTCATAGGCAAACCACGAGCTCTCTTATGCCTCTGTTGCTGCCATGGCTGCTAAGCCTGGCATGAAACTCACTGCAAGACCTAACAGGAAAGGTGACCTTATCATCTATCCCAAGGATATTGAGACAGCCAGATTCCTTCAGGAAGACTCCGCCTTAACACTGCTGGATCCTGCTTTTATCAGGAAGAAGGCAGTCATTACCAGGTATCCTATGACGATGCCTATCTCCATTGTGACCTCGTGCAGAAATATTGACTGTGCTGTTTGCTGCACAAGCAAGGATGACGTTCCTGTTAGACGCCTAATTGCCACCTTTATAGGTCCAGTTCCTTCCAAACTGGACTTAGGAGTCTGGGGTATTTTCCCAATCGAGGATTATACACCTGAGCCCCTTCGATGCTACAGATGCCAACGCTTTGGACATCATAAAGAAGAATGCAGAGGCCCCATTATCTGAGGTATCTGCAGCCAGCGACATAGCACAGAAGTGTGCATAAAGGCCCACAAAGAAGGACGACAAACCACATCCAAGTGCCCCAATTGTTCCAAGCCACACCATGCTTGGAATAAGCGCTGCCCAGAGCATCTCAAGAGGATAGCAGCTATGAAGAATACATCCTCTTCAAACCAAAACAAACCAGCTTCGTCTCAGCCACCTAAAGAACAAAGAACTCCTCGCCAGAGAAGACCAAGTCAGCCAACTTCTGCTACTGCTTCTACACCTACAACTGCTCCTGCATCTACACCTACAACTGCTCCTAAGAAGGACCAGCAACGACCTGCAACTGTTCCTAAGAAGGATCAGCGCCGACCTGCAACTGCTCCCCAAAGGGACCAGCAACAATCCTCATCCTTATCCCCTTCTCAAACCTTGACTCAAGCAATTGAGTCTCTCACCTTGCAAGACCTCATACCTATCGCCTTCCAGATCCTTACCAAAGTCCTCTCCCTCTCATCAACCTCCACCTTCCAGCAACTCCTGCAACAATTCCAGTTTCCAACCATGGGGCAGAGATAACCCTTCCCTGCTTGCATTCCTCTCCTTCCCAATTCCCTATTCCTAAAAGGAGAATAGTTATTCCAACGCTGTCTTCCTCATAAGGAAACAGCTCTTGCTTTTCCTATCTCCTTTATCCTTTTTTCCTCACAATTCCTTATCCATCCCTATCCTTGGGGGGCCTTTCTCGTGCTTACTGACCGAGCGTTGCACAGAAATGGCCCCCCTCCCCCTTTCCCGTTCCAGAGCAGGAATAAGCATCTTTGCTTAAATCCTACTTCTTTTTTCTCCTACTAAAAATTCTTCTCTCCTCTCCCAGTCTCTTTTACTTACTGGGACTTACTACTATCAATACTTTATCCTCTGACTAAAAACTTTCTTTCATGGACCTAAAGGGGAGACCCCCTTTTCGAGTTACTATCTACCCCTTGTCACGTCTTACCAATTCATTCCCATTCCATCCTTCATCTATCATCCTCACCCCTCATCCTTCATCCTTTTTCCCATTCCTTAACATTCCTTGTCACAATATAAATTTTACTCCTCTGGGGTAACTCTCTTTACAGATCCAGTTCTCTTATGGGCTGTCCTATCGACAAGAGCCCGTGTCATGCCATAGGCATGGCAATCTACATGAATGAATGAATGGGCAATAATACTTTACACACACACACAAGGGCAATAATACCTACGGGCCAACCAAGGGAAAGGCCCGTGCCAACAACAAGTGTTGGCTTTAATACCCCAAGAAGAAGAAGAAGAAGGGCAATAATACAGCTAAAATAATATCATTAATTAAGTAAAAATAAAAAATAAAGTAAATATGGATATAAATATACAAAATGTACGCATACATATACATAATCATATGTATACAAATAGATACATATAAATGAGATTCTTAGCCTAAAAACAAATGGAAATGCATATTTATATGATAAAGAAGGATGGTATATGAAAGCTAATGGTATATACATTGAAAAATTGTAGATATAAGCGAAAAACTCAGTAAAAGAATTAGTTTTACAAATAAAAAATATTCTAAACAATGAAACATACTTGCGTTATGGTTAGGTAGGCAAGTATAAATATTTATTAATAAAGCTTAATACCCAGATAACAGGAGATTTGTATATGATTTCTTAAAAGATCGAACGCTAAGCAGTGCCTTTAGATAAGCGGGGAGAGTATTCCAAAGTTTAATACCTTGGTATAGATACGATTGCTCGCATCTATAAATACGTATGAAAGGAAGAGTTAAGTTTGAATTTCTTGTTCCATATGGATGACCTGATTGTTCCTGAATTATTTTTCGTCTTAAATCCGGAAATTTGTTCAAAATAAGTGTTTGGAACATCATATTCATTAAGGAGAGCTTATAAGTGTCTTCCAGCTTCAATATCAAGAAAGACCGGAAGAGTGGCGATGTATGAGCTAAGTAATCACTGGAGCATATGATTCTTACCAGTCTTTTTTGAATTACAATTAATGGCTGCAAGACATTTCTACTACTACTCCCCCACGCCGTATTGCAGTAATTTAGGTGAGGAGATACTAACGAGTGATACAATTGTTTTATAATATATAAGGGGAAATACTCTTTTAATCTATATATGATACCCATTACTTTGGCAATTTTATTAACCGTCATATTTACATGCTCACAGAAAGTTAGTTTATTATCAAGAATTATCCCTAAAAATTTACCACTGGACTTCTGATCCAGAGTGTGATTTCCTATAGCAACCCTTATGTTATCCGGAACTCTACGTAGAGAAAAGATTATGAAGTATGTCTTTCTTTCATTTAAGGTTAACTTATTTGCTAGTAGCCAGTTTTTTACATGAGTTAAATCAGCAGTTAGTGTATCACAGAGGGAGTAGATATTTTTATGTCTAAAATGAAGCGTAGTGTCATCGGCAAAGAGTATGGAGCTTAACCTACCTACTGATCGAGGTAGATCATTGATATAGGCGAGGAAAAATAACGGGCCAAGGACTGATCCCTGGGGAACACCTATTTTGACATCCATAACCTCTGAGAGATGGCCATCGAGGGTCACAAATTGTTTTCGACTCATTAAGTAGGATTTTAGTAAGAGTAACGCATTTCCACGTATTCCATAATGTTCGAGCTTTTTAAGCAGCACATCATGAGACACTGTGTCAAAGGCTTTACTCAATTCTAAAAAGACCGCACCAAGGTATTCATTTTTATTCATCGCATTGTAGATATTTTCAAGAAGGTCATTTACAGCATCACTTGTACTAACGCCACGCAGAAAGCCATACTGACAGGTAGAAAGGATACTACATCTAATAAAGAAAGAGTAGAGTGGATTGTACAATAATTTTTCAAAAATTTTATTCAATAAGGGAAGGCAACTTATTGGTCTATAGTTATTGACATCCGATTTATCACCAGACTTATGTAGCACAGTAACGCACGCTATTTTAAAAATGTCAGGATAAATGCCAGAGGCAATACAACGGTTGAACAATAAGGATATAGGATATATAAACCACAATAGGCAGATCAGCAGCTCCAGAGTCTTCAACGGCCTTGAACTCGACTGGCGAGAATACTTTAGGAGAGTCACAAGTCACCTCTCCTTACAACACTCCCAGTCACCACAAAGAAAAATAAACAGTTACAAATTTGCCAAGGAAGTAAAAATACTGAGGAAGGCCGCACTTCAAAAAGCACTCAATAGATGGCACCACAAAAACTTAAGCTTTTTCAACCAAAGCAAATTAAACACTACATTTAATCAAAATATATGTACTAATGTAAAACCAACAACAAAATACTTAATTAAGCTTTACAAAATTGTAAACAAAATAAAAATGAAAGCCATCAGTGCAAAAAACGGCAAAAAAAACAAGATTTTACTTTAAAATTACGTTACTGCCTGACAATCTTACATTACCTTGTTGATCAGCATATATTTTAGACAAAACCTTATTTCTCAGTGCATTAGGAATAACCACCCTTGAACCTTTCATCACTATTTCTTGTGTTACACTCAGTTCATACCATATATCCTTATACGGTTTACAATTTTCCTCTTTTCCACATAAGTCTCTACCTATCATTAAACTCTCCAAAACCTTACTAAGTACTGGGTCTCTCTTGATACTGTCTGCTACATCTTTTGCAGTTATGGGTACATCATATACAGAAATTAACAGAACACTGTCATCATACTCTTCTAGAGCTTTGTCTACGGGTAATCTGGATAAAGCATCTGTGTTACCCATCTTTGATGTTGAACGGTATTCTATATCATAGTGGTACGCTGCTAACGTAATTGCCCAACGTTGTAGTCTTGCAGCTACCAACGTAGGTAAACTTGCTTTTGGACCCAATATTGCTAATAAAGGTTTATGATCTGTAACAAGTGTGAACTTTTTCCTACCATAAAGATACATATGGAATTTTTTAACTCCATAAACTAATGCTAAACCTTCCTTTTCTATTTGAGAGTAATTCCTTTCTGCCTTGTTCAATACTCTAGAAGTGAATGCAATTGGTTTTTTGTTCCATCTGGCATAACATGAGATAATACTGCACCTAAACCTATGTTTGATGCATCACATACTAATTTAACTGGTAAATCCATTTGATAATGTACTAGGAATATAGGTGATGTTATTTCCTGCTTGATTCTTTCAAAAGATTCCAGACACTCTTTTGTCCACTTCCATCATACCCCCTTATTCAACAGATTATACAATGGATGTGCAATTGTAGACAAATTTTGAATGAAATTCCCATAAAATGTTACTAAACCTAGAAATGATTGTAATTCCTTAAAATTTTCTGGCACTCTTGTTGATTGTACAGCTTTAATATTCTCTTTAGTTTTTTTAATACCCTCGCCATTTATTACAAAACCTAAGTATTCCAATGAATCAACTTCTAATATACATTTGCTCTAATTTACTCTAATATTATGTTCCTTCAACTTCTTCAGAACTGTTCGCAATCTTTCTCTATGTTCTCTTGCGTCTTTACCCGCAATTAAAATATCATCTATAAAAAGGAATACTCCTTGCATTCCTGAAAAAAATCTTTTCCATAGTTTGTTGCCATATAGCTGGACTACTTGCGACTCCATAAGGTAATCTCTTTGGTCCAAACAAACCTAAGGTATTTAGTTTAAATGAATTATAGCTATTTAGGCAAATTATACTAGTGAAGATAGGATTACACATGTAATATTTCCTTTTCTGTTAAATGTTTCAATTGTATACGATAGGGCCTCGGTGACGTAACCTAACCGAGATCCAGACTTGAGTTAGGCTAGCCTAATGCATTTTAGTATACTTTAGTAACGTTTTCCCCGTTTATCCTCTTGTATCGTTTTATTAATTCAATCGGAGATAGCACATCTCCTAGAATTACTAACATAATTCGATACTCGTCTCTTTTAGAGATTTAAGGATAAACCGTTCCTTCCCTCTGAGTGCCACTATTAGGCAGCAACCCTATCTTTGGCCTTGCCATAGAGTAGTGTACTCCAGCTTGACTGGGATAGTGTTTCTGTCTTTCCTCTTTGCTGGTGAGTATCGTGGCTTTGAATTAAAACAGTAACTCAGAGTATTCAGTCATGTTGTCAGCAACTCTACCGATGGGGGATTAGTTATTCCCCTGGCGGTCTCACAGTTGCCGGCATAGGAAGGCCGGCTTCCCTAGTCCACAACCGAAAGTGGTAGTACAGTTGCCGCCACCTTCTCCCTTGTAGTCTAGAAGACATGTCTTATATCCGGCAATGTCTTAGACTGAGGAATCGTTATTCTTCTTCCGCCCAAGATGGCACTGCCATAGGAAAGCCATAGGAAACTATGTTTCCTTGTTTTGCTGCTGACAGTAGGAGGCCGACGTGCCGCCTTCTTTGTATGCAAAAATATAGGACCCTTTCCCTTCCCCTTCTGTCCTTTAGTAACTGCCTTGGGCCTCACAACATCTGTGGCAGGTATTCTACAATATCCCCACTTCCCGGGCTGATTATGATGCCGGCCGGGCTCCTTCAAGGCGGCTAGATTGCCGTTTCGACCTTTCCCCTGATGGAAGCAAGGATCCGGGAAAGGTTGTGCCGGCTGTGACGGCTGCCGGTGGGAAACCCATTACAACTTTGAGTAAGCTTCAGTCCTCTCTTGGACTGCCATCCACAAACCCAGTAACTGGTAGTGCAGCTGGCAACAGATTTTGTGGCTGGATGGAAGCTAGAAAGAATACATTCTTTCCCCTTCCATTTAAATCCTCATTCTGGAAAGAAGGCAGTAGAGACACTAGTCCCTACAACCCTTATTATTGTACTAAACTATAATAATACGGTAGCCCTACTATCCATTCTTTCTCTTTTTCTGTCGGCTAGTGCCACCATGTACTAGCCTAGCTGGTAGTATACCGGCAGAACTACAGTATGAGAATATACAGTAGCCAGTATTCTTGCAGTATAGAAATACAGAAGTTAGGAAATTTTTTGAGTACTTAGATATTTCGTAAAAAAATACATATATTTAATATATAATATGATATTTATGCAGGTTAAAATATACCAAAATATCCCAAATTCTATAGGGAACAAGAATATATATAGATAGGGCAACTTACGCTTCGGATATGTCCACAAAATGGCCGCCAACCACACTGACTCAGACTCCCTAATCTGCCACTTGAAATGTAGGAAGGGTATGTCAATTTCAAGGTGTTATTTACTAATCTAATTATTTTTGGATATGCATAAAAATTGTATGGTGGGTTGCTGGATAATTGTCGATTATTTTACGACTATAAAATTAAAATTCTGACCCAAAAAAATTTTTTTGAAGGGAAATAAAATCGAAAAAAAAAATGTAAAACAATATAATATTTTAGCTAAAAAAATTTGATGATATTCAATAAAAAAAGAAGTAAACAAAATTTTCCGACAAATAAACATCTAGATGAATCATTACTCTGTGATAGTTCTTTAGTACGTAGTAATTTTGAAAGAAATGGGAAAAAACGAAAAAGTGGCAATCGCAGGAAAATCGAACACATACCTATATATACGCCATATCTGGCTAAAAATAAAGATAGGCATGGGTAGCCAGATCATCTAGAAACACTTTCCAACACTATAAAAATATAAGTTTTGCGACACTACTTGCCAATTCCTTACGGTAACATGACTAAGCAAAAAAATGCAAAACAAATAAAAAGGGGCACTCGCGGAAAAATGGCTAACATTCTAATATATGGCATTTCAGAAAGAAAAATTTAGCCACGTGCTAGGTAAACCATCAAGGCACATTTTCCGACAAATAAACATCTAAATGAATCATTACTCTGTGATAGTTCCTTAGTACGTAGTAATTTTGAAAGAAATGGGAAAAAACGAAAAAATGGCAATCACAGGAAAATCGAACACATACCTATATATACGCCATATCTGGCTAAAAAAAAAGATAGGCATGGGTAGCCAGATCATCTAGAAACACTTTCCAACACTATAGAATTATAAGTTTTGCGACACTACTTGCCAATTACTTACGGTAACATGACTAAGCAAAAAAATGCAAAACAAATAAAAAGGGGCACTCGCGGAAAAATGGCCATTCTAATATACGGCATTTCAGAAAAAAAAAAATTCAGCCACGTGCTAGGCAAACCATCAAGGCACATTTTCCGACAAATAAACATATAAATGAATCATTACTCTGTGATAGATCCTTAGTACGTAATAATTTTGAAAGAAATGGGAAAAAAACGAAAAAATGGCAATCACAAGAAAATCGAACACATACCTATATATATGCCATATCTGGCTAAAAAAAAAGATAGGCATGGGTAGCCAGATCATCTAGAAACACTTTCCAACACTATAAAAATATGAGTTTTGCGACACTTCTTGCCAATTCCTTACGGTAACATGACTAAGCAAAAAAATGCAAAACAAATAAAAAGGGGCACTCGCGGAAAAATGGCCAACATTTTATTATACGCATTTCAGAAAAAAAAATCTCAGCCACGTGCTAGGCAAACCATCAAGGCACATTTTCCGACAAATAAACATCTAAATGAATCATTACTCTGTGATAGTTCCTCAGTACGTAGTAATTTTGAAAGAAATGGGAAAAAACGAAAAAATGGCAATCACAGGAAAATCGAACACATACCTATATATACGCTATATCTGGCTAAAAAAAAGATAGGCATGGGTAGCCAGATCATCTAGAAACACTTTCCAACACTATAAAAATATAGGTTTTGCGACACTACTTGCCAATTCCTTACGGTAACATGACTAAGCAAAAAAATGCAAAACAAATAAAAAGGGGCACTCGCGGAAAAATGCCCAACATTCAAATATACGGCATCTCAGATAAAAAAAATACATGCACGTGTTAGCCCAACCATCAAGGCACACTTTCTAACACATAAACATGAAAAAAAAATCAATAATATACGGCAATTCCTTACTACGTAGTAAATTTTTATAAATATTGAAAAAAGACAAATTGGCAACCGCAGTTAAATACCCCATATACCAATAACTACGTCGTATCTGACAAAAACAAAGTCACGCATGGGTAGCCAGATCATCTAGACACACTTTCCAACACTAAAAAAGCAAAAGTTTTACGACACTATTTGGCAATATCTTACGGAAAAATGACTTGGCAAAAAAATGAAAAAAAAATGAAAAAGGGGCACTCGCGGTAAAATGGTCCTCGTGGTGATGAACGACATTTTAACTAAAAAAAAAATCATGCACATGGTAGCCAAACAATCCACCAAGACTTTCCACAACTGATAATCTATACAAGTTGCACCATTCTACGACAATTTCATAATACATAATATTTTTGATAATTATGCAAATTACCTTAGAAGGGTAAACTCGGTCGCGTTCGACCCCGACGCGTCTCAGAAATCGGGGAAGGAGTACAGCTACAGCAATGCACATCTGGACACTACTAGAGCGTGTAGGCGAGACACCTACTGCAGGTCGATCACCCACAAATTCAGTCACGGGGGTGAGTCACGTGAGAAAAACCTGTTTTTTTTTGACGCTCAGGGTCGCGGACAACCCACTTTCCAGGGTTAAAGTAATATATTGTTTATTATAAACCTTGGCTACGTGTGTGTTAGGTTGTCTAGCAGTCAAGTCATCCAAACATAAACGAAGAACGCTAACTTCACAGTTGATCCTTACTTTTGTGATAGAGTAAGTGCATGCTGTATATTCCAATAATATACAATAGAGTATAGGTTATCCATGCATGACATTATATGTAAATACAAACTTGCTATTATATTTTGCAATGCAGTGTATAAAGTCAGTTACTAAAGAGTACCTAAGAAAATATTTTAGCTGTTTTGTACCTTTTGAGTACTTACTAAATTTACTTAATTACTTAATCTACTTAATAACTTATCTTATTTAAGAAAGTCTTCAGTTTCCTTTTGAGAGCCTCAATAATAGTTAAAGATGGTTGCTACCCTCCAAGGGAAAGGCCCGTGCCAACAACAAGAATTGGCTATAATACTCCAACAACAACAAGCTACAGGCTGCAAACGCAAGAGCCTGTGTCCAGCACAAGGCTGGGAAATCTTAAAGCAACCAAGCATTGGATGTATCTAGGGAGCTTGTTGCCATTTCTGATGTTGAATCCACACTGCTACACATTAACTAATTTTTAAAGATATACAATGATGAAGTTGAAATACTTTTGTAAGGGCAGAGAGACAAGCGTCACTAAGATCAACTGATGAAGCGGAATACATATACATGTGAAACCACGGTGTGGCATAAGGAGAATTCAAATAAATAAAAAATTTTATGATTTTTTGGACGACGAAGGGAGCGGTGTCCTTACAAATACTCTCCCCCCCAAGACATCGGGCGGCGTAGAGGGCTGATGATCAATCTTCATATCTTTTCGGGCGTCGGAGGGTTCCTCTTGTTCTTGAACGGAGGGTTGCTTCGGCGGTCGGCGTAAGGATCTCTTCCTCTTGTCGTCGTTCGATGATTTTTCTTACGTTGGGTACCTTGTTTTGAGGTGGCACCCTGGATCTGCCAGGTCCGGCGGAGGCAGCGTCGCTTCTTTCGAGAAACGCTGGTTTCACGCGGTCTGTTGAGACCCAGTCCTCTTGGCCGTGGACGTCGAGAAGGAAAGCTTTCGTTGTCTTCCTAATTACCCGGTAGGGGCCTCGATAAGGTCTAGTTAGTAGTTGTCCAAGAGCGTCGACACGGACAAAAACGTACCAGCAGTCATCCAGGTTCTTTGGCTTGAAGTGCTTGTTTCTGTCCTGGTAAGTTTTGAGACATGGCCTGAACTTCCTGGCGATGTCCCTTAGGTGATCCAGCTGCGTGTCGTCGGTTGATGAGGGAAAGAATTCGCCAGGAACTGCGAGCGCCTCCCCGTAAACCTTTTCGGCGGGCGAAGGTTCGCCGTCTGCACGAGGGGCGGTGCGAAGGCCGAGGAGTACCCAAGGAAGGCGTGTTTTCCAGTCCCCGTCGGTGCAGCTCGCCATCAGGGATGCCTTGAGGGCGCGATGAGTTCTTTCGACCATGCCGTTTGCCGCGGGGTTGTATGCCGTGGTGCTGTGGAGTGTTGTCCCCATCAGGTTCGCCAACGCGAGCCATATTTCTGTCGTGATGTCATCAGGAACGCCAAACCTGCTCACCCAGCTTGACAGGAGGGCTTTGGCGCATGCTTGAGTTGTAGCTTCGGTCATCGGCGATGCCTCTAGCCACCTCGTGGAACGATCGATGATCATAAGCAGGTAGCGAGCAGATCCAAAAGGAGGCAACGGTCCCACGACGTCGATGTTTATGTGACCGAAACGTCTTTTTGGCTGGGGGGAAATCGCCTACCCCCGATTCGGTTTGACGGCTGACCTTGCTTGATTGGCAGTTGATGCATGACTTCGCCCATTACCGGGCGTCCTTTTTGATCCCTGGCCAGACGAACTTTTCGGACAGAAGGCGAGCGGTTGTACGTCCTGAGGAGTGTGAAAGTCCATGGATGATATCGAATATTTTTCTTCTGTAGGAGGCTGGTATCCAGGGACGTGGGCGGCCGGTGCTGGTGTCGCAAAGAATCGTTACTCCTGCTGGTCCGAGTGGAATCCCACTTATCTTGAGCGCGGATGGCCCTGTCAGGGGATCCTGTGCTTCTCGGTCGGTGCGATGTTCGGTTGCGAGATTGGCGTAGTCGATTCCCAGGTGGATTGCGTCGATTTCAATCCTTGAAAGGGCGTCCGCGACAGGGTTTTTCTTTCCTGGGATGTAACGTATGATGCATCCGAATTTGGCGATTGTCGCGAGATGACGTTGTTGTCGGGAGGACCATGCGTCTGTCGATTTCGTGAAGGCGTGTACGAGGGGTTGATGGTCCGTTGCGATCGTGAAGGGAGTGCCTTCCAAGAAGTGCCTGAAGTGGTGGACGGCGAGGTAGACGGCGAGGAGTTCCCTATCAAAGGTGCTGTATCTTGTTTCGGCGGGTTTCAATTTCTTGCTGAAGAATGCCAGCGGTCGAGGAGAACTATCGATGAGTTGTTCTAGCACAGCCCCACAGGCGACGTTGCTGGTGTCGGTCGTTAGTCGCAGGGGCGCGTTGTCATCAAAGTGAGCCAGGGTGGTGGTGTTTGCGAGGGCATCCTTCGTTCGGGCAAATGCCTGTTGCTGGGGCAGACCCCACTCGAGTTTTTTCGCTTTTCCTTTCAGGACGTTGTCGGGGGTGACAGGGTCTGTGCGATGTAGGGGATGAAACGCCTGTAATAATTGACCATCCCCAGGAACTCCTACAGTTGGCGGATGGTCGTAGGTATCGGGAACTTCCTGATGGCGTCGACCTTGGTTGTCATGGGTTTTACCCCGCACGAGGATACGTGCTGACCAAGGAAATCCAGTCCTTCTGCGCCGAACGTGCACTTGTCGAAATGTACGACCAGGCCGTTTTCCTGTAGGTGTTTGAGGACGGCGCGGACGTGCCTCCGGTGTTCCTCCTTGGTTTTCGAGAATATCAGGATGTCGTCGACGTAGCAGACGCAGAAGGGTAGGTCACCCAGAATGCTGTCCATTAATCGTTGGAAGGTCGCCCCTGCGTTGCGTAGACCGATGGTTGAGTATGCGAAGGTGTAGGATCCAAACGGCGTTACAATGGCAGTTTTCGGGATGTCTTCCGGAAATACGGGGACCTGGAAGTAAGAATTGAGGAGGTCCATTTTGGTAAAATACTTTGCGCTGTGCAACGCGTTCATTAAATCCTGCATGTTAGGCAGCGGGTAATGATCGGGCGTCGTGATGAGGTTGAGGTGCCTGTAGTTGCCGCAAGGTCTCCAGGACTCGTCCGGCTTTTTTACCATGTGGAGGGGCGATGCCCAGGGGCTCTATGCTTTCTTACAGATACCCATGCGTTCCATATCCTCAAAGGCGCGTTTGGCATCCTTCAGTTTCTGGGGCGGGAGGCGGCGGAATTCGGCGTGAGTAGGGGGTCCTGTCGTTGTGATGTGGTGGTAGATCCCGTGCTTGGACGGGGAACTTGGCGAGTATCGGAGCTCGGACTTGAAAACCTTAGGAAATTCTTGTAGGAGGTCGGCGTAGGGGTGCGTCGTTACGGCGGATACAGACATTGCTGCAGGGCCGTATTCTAGGGCGCGTGACTGGCAGGTTTCCATGTCGATGAGACGTTTGTTAGCGACGTCGACGAGGAGTCCGGGGTGGGCGAGGAAATCCGCACCGAGGAGGGGGCGATTGACGCCAGCAATGGCGAAGGGCCAAGAATATGAACGGCCCATGATGGATATCTTGAAAGTCCTAGTCCCATAGCACCGTATGGGAGATCCATTCCCACTTGGACGGTGGGAACGTTGACTGCATTGCGCCGGTGTCTACCATGAGTCTACGATTGGAAATGGTATTGAGGATATAGAAACCGTTCCTGTTGTGGTTACCTGCGGCTGCGATGGTGGCAGGTGGATTCTTCTGGCGTCGTCTTCTAGGGAAACTGCATGGTTCCCTACATTTCTTGGCGTCGCTGCCGAATTGTTGATGGTAGAAGCACTATGCTGGGTTAGTCCTAGGGTTCGGTCGTGTTGGTTACGGCGGTTTCTTTCTTGACAAAACGCTGATTTCGTTGTCCTCAGGGGTCGTTGCTGAGCAGTCTATGGAAGAGCAGCTGCTGAAGGAGGAGAACGAAGACGGTGCTGATGATGATGCTCCGAGGCTAGATGCTTTGGAGGCCTCGTGGAGCTTCTGAGCCTTCGACAGGAGTTCGTTCATCGGAAGCGTGTCGGAGTCTGTCAATTGGGCCCTAACGTCCTTTGGTAGGCGTCGAAGGAAGATCTCGCGAGATAAGCTAATCTCACGTCGTCGCCCATTGCTGTCTGTTTCGGGGAGCATAAGCAGGCCGGTTAATTCGTCCCATGCCTCGACAGGAGAGGTGTCGCCCATGGGCTTGCTGGCGAGGTCCAGGACTTTGTGTGCCCTTGCTGAGACGGAGAGGGAGTAGATACCGATGAGTTTCGTTCTCAGGTCGTCGTATGAAACTTGGCCGGGCTGAGCGTCGAACCATGGGGAAATTTTGTCGAATATCTCATCAGGTATGGAGGTGAGGACAATATCAGCCTTGGCGCAGGAGTCGCCGAGTCTAGCGACACGGAAGAGTACGTCTGCTCTCAGGAACCAGGAAGCAGTGTTGTGTTGAGAAAAGAGCGGCAGTTTGACTTTGGGCGTGAAGGCGAGGCCGTTGGTTGCGAAGGGCGTGTTGCTTCCTGCATTGTGGCTAGACGACGGGTCGGCGAAGAGGTGGGAAGTTGATATGTCGGTTAAGCTCATCTTACTGCCTTACATGCACCGAAGTGTGGGAGAACCAAAGGCAGGCTCACACCTAAGGTAGCGGAGTATAAAGAAGGTAGCACGGCTGTAATAAGTCCGTTAATGACAAAGCCAAAACCGCTGATGCTACTTCAACTCCGGGGCCACCAGTTGTAAGGGCAGAGAGACAAGAGTCACCAAGATCAACTGATGGAGCGGAATACATATACATGTGAAACCACGGTGTGGCAAAAGGAGAATTCAAATAAATAAACAATTTGTTGATTTTCTGGACGACGGAGGGAGTGGTGTCCTTACAGTTTCAATAAGTCCAGTTGGGAAGAAAGACTCTGAAGAGAATCCAATTTATCATATTATACACTTTCAGCGGGAAATTCACTACGTTTTGTGATGCCGTAAAATATCAAAACACTGCCAAGTAATTTTTCATTAGACTCTATTCTTTCATTGAACTCCAAATAGCAGTTTAATAACTATATCATATATTGAATATGATTATATAAGGATTACTAGCCACTTTATGCATTTAAAATAATTTTGATGAAAAATTCAGAATATTTTGCATTCCTGTTTCTTTCTCAAGTATTTAGATATATCAAAGTGATTAAGTTTTTTTGATGAACACTAGAAGATTTACGGGCTGTCTTACGACAAGAGCCCGTGTCATGCTATATGCATGGCAATCTACATGATGATGATGACTAGAAGATTCATCAGTTCTCACTCAGCTCCCGCTGATAGATGACCTGCTGCTGCTGCTCCCTGCTGCCTTCCTGCTGACTGCTGCCTCGTCCTGCTGCTGCCTGCTGCTGCCTGCTCCCTCTTCTCTTAGCTGACATTCTCAGCTGCCTGAAGAGATCGCTGCCTCCGCCGCCGCAGATTTCGCCGATTTTTCGCCGAATTCGTCGCTGATTTTCACTGTTTTTTCGACGATTTTGCCGCTGCTGTTTGCTGTATTGACAAGGGCCTTGCCCCTGAATAGGCTGTAAATCAGCCCCCCGCTATAAGGAAATCTATACTGACTATCTAGACTAAGCTTTGCCTCTCTCTACATAACCTTCCTTTACTAATAGATCCTCCTGTGGAAAATCTGGTAGCCGATGTGGTCTTAAAACTCCAGTTGAAGCAGGGCCCAAGGGTCAAAAATTCCCACTCTCGCCGTCTGTGGCAAGTGGCACAGGGTTGATAGGCTTGGCACCTATAAGCCAAGTTGATAGACTATAGGTAATAGATTAGATCCTTGCTAACTGGCAAAATAAGCCAGTTTTCAAATAGACTTAGGATTTAGCTCAAATAAAAATTGTAGGTTTTCACTGAGTTTATTCTTATTCCCAAACATCCCTACCTGCAGGAATAGACTGCTGGGCCGTCTTAGTGCTTGAATGCAGGAAAGGAGGCTCCCCAACAGCTATTTTTGCAGGATAGTACATAGCTAAAAAGAGTTAGTTCCAGCACTGCTCTAATAATAGGATAGTTTAGAATCCCCCCAATAATAAAAATTCTTTACAGATTCTTTTATCTCGTACTTCTACCTACCACTATAACTTTGTCTGGGGCCCTAGGGCTTAAAGGGTTGGACAACCCCACCAGGCACACTGTCTGTCTTTTCGATCTTCGATCAACTCCTCACCTTCCTACCCACAAAGGACTTATCCTGGAGACCTGTAGATGAGCTCCTAGAGATTGAATTAGAAGCCATGGCATCTGGCGAAGTCGAGATGTACGCGGACCTGACCCCCTGCCTGACCGACCCGATGAACCGGAAACGAAACACCCTGGACACTGACTCCGACGAGCAAGGAAGCCAACCCTGGACTGAGGTCAACAGGAAGAAGAAACTTCCAAGAAGAAACAATCCAAGATTTGACTCCATGCCTATGGTTTGAGTCCGGCCTTGCTTAAGGGACTCAAGGGCCATAACAAAACAAATAACAATGGTAAAGGTTGCCAGTCAGCAATGATACAAGGAATACGGACAAAATTATGTATTTACAATAACATTTAAATAAAAATTAATAAAAGAAAGGGGAGCACAACAGCTACTTGTAATTATAATTTATGCCACGAGGAGCTTCGGATGGAGTTTGGTGGGCCGTGGATGAAACCCCAGCACAGCAATCAACGTTCCCTGGAAGGGGAAATAAATTGAATTATTATCAGCACACTTACTCCTACCGGCTGGGAACACGATGAGGTCGTGTGGTTGAAACCTTTGAGCAAATTAAATGAAAAGTGCAAAGCCTAGGGATTTAAATGTTACCCATGGGAATCAAAACTGTCACAGGGTGAATTAATTAAAACTAGGACTAAACAGCACACGTGGTCTGGGTATAGGGGATAGGATACAAGGTTCAGTGGGTATGATTTTCTTTAGAGGATAAGGAAAAATGGGATGTGATAAGGAAGGGATGGGAGGTTGGGTAAGGATATTGAGAATCTCAAAATCAGACACCTTACCTTTAGTAAAAAGGACTCTGGTTTCCTTCCCTTATGGAGGATATGTAGACAGAGGTCCTGCCTCCCTGATGTCTTGAGGGTGAAAAGAGCTGGTGTTTCCCTCAAGGAGGTTGAGTGAAGAAGAGATGTTATCCTCATGGAGGCTGAGTCACGAAGAAGGATCCCCAGTTTTCCCTGGGTAGATCAACCCTACTTGACCCCCAATTGGTGGGGTCGGGGGGATTGGCCTGACCGCTGTCCTATTGGTCAGGCTTGATCACGTGTCCCCACATCCTTCACAGCTCGCTTCCCTCCTTCTCCTGGGACCTCGATGTTGTCACGTGACTTGTAGAAGATAGCTGAAATTGAGATCTCAGGGGGAGTAGACTGGCATAGGATGGTTGGAGGGGGGTGAGACTCTGGGTAGGGTCCCAAAACTCGTGGCATTTCTACTCATGCTTGCTGGCGGGGTCTTTTCTTATTTGAAAAAAGGTGGCGTAATGACCGCCATTACTAACACTACTGAACAAGGAAACCCTACTGTTGAGAACAGCAACCAGCCAGCTCGGGAAAATAAAATATACTTTTTCAGAGTCCTGGCTGGAAACTCTTCCGAGGCTTTCAAGGCTATTGCAGCCTTTGAACTAAAGCATAAAAACATCCAAATGGTTGCCAAACCTAACAGGCAAGGCCAGTGGACCTTATCCACCAGGGATACAAGAGCCCTGATAACTCTGAGGAGCACCTCTGATATTAAGCTGCAAGAGCTCAAAGAAGAAGAGAAGATCAAAATAGCACTTGTGGTTGGCTACCCAACTGACATGACGGAAAGCCACTTGCCAAAACTGCCCAACATTACCGCGGCAGACAGAATGAAAAACAAGGCAGGCTTTCTTACCAAAGCCATCCTTGTAACCTTCAAAGGACCACATCCGAAGAGAGTTGACTTAGGTATCTTTGGAAGCTTCAGGGTCAACAAATACTACCCTGATCCCCTCAGATGCTATAACTGTCAGAGGTTTGGACATCACAAGGACCAATGCTAGGCAAAGGTCCCAACCTGCGCAGTCTGCACCCTAAAGCACCCTTCACAGGAGTGCATTGATAAAAATGCTGTAGGTATACCAACAGTCAGTAAGTGCACAAACTGCAAGAAAGGTCACACAGCAATGGCCTGGGGATGCCCTGAAAGAGTGGCAAGGGTAATTGCTGCCCTCCCCAAAGAAAAAAGGGACCAATCCAGAGGAAGAGAGGCCCCCAAACCTCTACCTAGGAGGAGGTTCTACACACAGGAAGAGCTAAGAATGCACTCCAGAGCCAGAACTACATCCAGAGCCAGATCTACATCCAGAGCTCAAAAACCTACAACTCAAGGGCCAAAACCAGTGCCCCGAACCATTTTCATTAAGACTGTGGTCTTAAGAACAACTCTCACAAATCTAGTCACACAGGCAGTGACTGGGAAACTCAATGCAGAAGATATTGCAGCTAGCATTTAACAAGTCCTGATAGACTTCGCCTCCAAGACAAAGTCCTCCCAACCCCCATCTCATGCTATCCAGGTGATCACCTCTCACTCTTCACCAACCACACCTACCATTCCATCACCTCAATCACCAGTACCTTCCACATCCACAGCACCAGATCCCACGCCTATCATCCCACTCATCCCATCTACCACCCCTTCATCCACTCTCACCCCATCCACCTCATCCACTTCATCCTCTGAGGTCAAGGCAATTGCCTTTGCCACCAGGGATCCAAGACAGTACTCTTCAACATACAACCAGGTGTAAGAGTTCTTAATTGGAACTCAGCCGGAGTAAAACCAAAAATGTCCTCCCTGATTGCAGTATGCAAAACTGAGGATATAGATGAAATCCTGCTACAAGAAACCAACTTAACAGCAGGAAGGAAAATCAAAATACCAGGCTGCAATGCCTACACAACACCTCAGATAGGCACAGACAGAGGCCTAGCCACACTAGTTAAGACAAGTATATTAACAACAAGGTTACACATCCCTATCCCTTACAGTATCAATATAGAGACACTAGCAGTAACAATAACACTACTGAATAAAAAAATTGACATATACAACATATACAGGAAAATAAACAGGGAGGACACAGGAGAGCTACAGCTGACACAACTCTTTGCTCACGCAGAAAGAACACCATCAATTATTTGTGGGGATTTTAATGCACACAACCCTATCTTATCATCCCCATCAGGAACAAACCCCTCAGGGGAACATATAGCCTTCGCCCTAGTGGAATTTGAAGGAATCACCCTCCTAAACACAGGGCATCCAACACACGTAAGAGGAGACAGACTGAATATGATCTTTGTCACAACAGCAATAAGACATCTAACCAAGTGGCAAGTACACTCAACCCTGATTAGTGATCACTTTGCCACAGTAACAGAATTGGAGATGCAACAATTACCTCCTATTCCACCACCTCCACCAAGATGGAATCAGGACCTAGCAGACTGGGTCTGTTTTCGACTGGCCATAGAGGAATGGGCAGTTAGCTACATTCCCCCAGAGGACATATACCAGCTAGAAAAAGACCTGGTTGAGGCTTTTCACAATGCAGCCAACAGAGCTATGCCACTAAAAGCAATAGGAGGGAACTACACATACAAGGACTCCTGATACTACTGCCCAAAAGTCAGAAGGCTTAAACCAGACTAAACAGAGTGACAAAAATATACAGAAGAAGATCCACAGTAGAAAACAGAGAGCTACTACAAACAGTCAAAACTGAAACAAATCTAAGAATCCATGAAATCAGAATTGAAAAAGGGATAGATTGGTGTTCAAGCCTGTCAGGGTACACTACTCTAACTGTGCTTTGGAAATGGCTTCACAGAGTAGCCGGAAAAAAGAGGAAGACTCCAGTTGCCATACACCCACACCCACAAGAGGAGGTGAAAGAATTGCAACATCCTTTGCAAGCAGGACACTGTCAACCAATCTTTCCCCTGAAACCAGAATGCAACAAGAGCAACTGGCGCCAACCAGGTGGGAAGAGATCAACACAGCCTGCCTACAGCAGGAGGACACAGACACCCCATACACTGTTGAGAAACTACGAGCAGTACAAAAAACAGGGAAGGATACTGCACCTGGAGCTGACAAGATCACCTATACAATGATCAAACACATGGGTCCAGCAGGAGAAACTGCATTCCTAAGGTTGTTAAATAAAACTCACCTTGAGCACACAAGGCCTCAAGCCTGGAGACAGCAAGATACGCAACCAATCCCAAAGCCAAAGGATCCAGGAAATCCTAGGCCAATAGCCTTAGTATCCTGTATGGAAAAAACAGGAGAAAAAATGGTCCTAAAATGGATGAAATACAAAATTGGCCCCCTGAACAAGCAGCTATATGCATATCAGGAGGGAATTGGTACTTCTGAATGCATCACAGACGTATTAAGCTGCATAAACCAAAACAAGGCAACAATAGTCTTCATAGACTTTGAAAAAGCCTTCGAGCTAGCAAGCCAGGTAGCAATGCTGCAATCAGTAGTTAAAAAAGGAGTCAAAGGACACCTACTAGCATGGACTAAAAACTATGAGCTAGGAAGGCAAGCCAGAGTCAAATTTCAAGGAGTGATTTCCACCTATCATGAATTGGAAAATGGCACGCCGCGAGGAGGAATTCTCAGCCCCCCCCCCCCCCCTATTCAACATCCTCATGGAAAATATAGCCACACTCCAGCTACCTGGAAGAGTAGACATATTTATCTATGCAGATGATGTATGTGTAATAGCTTGAGGGCCAGTCAGGACAATAAAAATGCAAAGAGCACTCAATACCATCAGCCACAAATCCAATGAGCTTGGACTAAAAATAAACATTGACAAAACAAGAGCAATGTCAATCAAAGCCCCAAAACCCCTACAACCACTCACAATAGGAATGGAGCCCCTAGAATGGGTGGACATATACACATACCTGGGAGTAATAATAGACAAACAGCTCACTTTCAAGGATGAGATAAAATATCTCATGGAAAGAACAAATGCTAGAAATGCAGCAATGAGGTATATGTGCAGTCTCAATAATGGAGCAAATGAGCATGTCCAAAAGAAATATTATCTAGCCTGTTCCAGATCGCTAGTGGAATATGCCTTCCCAACACTCATAGGGGTAACGGATTTACAAGAAAGCACAATAGAAGTGATTCAAAACAATGCCATGAGGCTCATGTTAGGTGCCCCAATATGGATAAGACTGTGCAACCTAAGGTTGGAAACTGGACTACCAACCCTTGAGGACAGAATTGCACTAAGAAATGCAAGTATAGTTGCAAAGATGTTCCTGTCAGACAGAGACTCAATTACCAAAAAGAGAGTAAGAGAGGAACTATCAAAACATCCTGAAGTGCAAACCCCAAGTTCTTATGGCAAAGACCATAGCAACAACATTAAGAGACCTGGCCTAACAGAAATTATCCTACAGCTAAACCCTGACACAGCACAGGAAATACTACACATTCCACCATGGAAAAAGCAAGTTGCTACTAAATTCAACTATACCAAGCTCCCAAGGGCTAAAGAAAACTGCACAATAGAGGAACTTAGGGATGCAGCAGAAGCAGCCTTACACTCTGTAGAGACAATAGGGGCACAGATCTACTATACAGATGGTACAGTAGATCCTGGAACCCAAACAGCAGGAGCTGCAGTTCACTCTTGCAATTTCACAGCTTGCTGGAGAACATCTAATAATGTCTCCACCCGGCAGACGGAGCTTGTTGCAATACAACAAGCACTAAAATACTTTATTGAAAATGAGGAGGGACCAGTAATCATTCATACTGATTCACGATCTTCAATGCAAGCCCTACAACAGGACAAAAACAAAGAAAATAAGTCCCTGATAGCTGATATTAAAACCCTCTATCAGCATAATGAAAGGAACAGACTAGTAACACTAAACTGGATCCCCAGTCATATCGGGATACCAGAGAATGAAAAGGCTGATGAGCTAGCCAAAGGCACCAGATACATTCATAATGTATAGGTGCCCATACAGCCTGCACTGCAACAAATCAAAAGCAAAATAAAGACACAGCTCAAGGACAACCTAATTAAGGAACTACACATTAGGATAGAGAATGGCTCTCCCTCTGCCACATGGTACAAATGGGCCACGGAGCTAGAACCTCCATCCATAGACATATATACCCCAAGGAAACAGGCTGTATGTATACACAGACTCCGGCTGGGATACAAAGCAAACTGGGAAATCATAGATGACATCCAGAGACCGTGTGGGCACTGTGATGTCACACCACAACACGCCCTCATGCACTATTTGCTAGAATGCAGAGAAACAACACAGCTAAGGGGTGATCTACTAGTAGACACCAACTCACCACAGGCCGGGAAAGTAGCGGCCACACTGGCAAAGGCAATTGTCGAAAGAATAGACACATACTCGCAGTTGCTTTCAACACTACCTCCACCAAGGTAAAGACCTCATCTTATCATTACCCCATCTCATCCTCCCATTGTAAGGCCCTATTCACATCATCCTCTGTACTTTCTAAACTAATCTACCACTAAAATCTCTCCGCAGGGACCTTAAGGGAGTAAAGGGTTGGATAACCCCACCTGCATCCTTTATTCTACCATTCAAAGGCCTTACATCCCCAACTTTCAAACTACTACTATCCGAGAAATGATGGCCATCTACCACTACCACCATCATCCTTACCCTGTCCACAACTTTCTCTACCACTAAAAACCTTTCAAATTTCAACTAATCTAATCACCTTACAATTCTACAGGTTACCAACGGGCCAACCAAGGGAAAGGCCCGTGCTAACAACAAGAGTTGGCTATAATACTCCAACAACAACAACTAGAAGGTTATAATATTAATATAATACCAATTCCCTAATATCACATGAGGGTCTGCCCTTCTCTTTTATTCTTTTCCTGTACTTCTCTTTCTCCCTGTTTCCTTAATCTTTCCCATTCCGAGTACCTACCTTTGAGCTATAAACTGGATTGTATCCAGGGGTACTCTTCCTTTCCCCATATTCCCCACTTCCCCATTGTTATTATTATTAAAATATTGAAATAGTTCTCTAATATAAGCAAAATAATAATACCTATACCCTAATATCACAAGAGGGTCTGCCCCTCTCTTTTATTCTTCTCCTGTGCTTCTCTTTCTCCCCGTTTCCTTGATCTTTCCCGTCCCGAGTACCTGCCTTTGTGCTGTGAGCTGGATTGTATCCAGGGGTACTCTTCCTTTCCCCATCTTCCCCACTTCCCTATTCTTATTATTATTGGTTATAAGCATAATATTGAAATTATCCTTATCCTTTATTAATGTTGAAATTCTGTTATTAATACTTATTTACTTTCTTTTTGTGGAGTTCAGAAATAGGTTCTGCTCCTAAATATATTAATTATCCCATCACTATCATTTCAATGATGTTATTGCCAGAATTTAATGTAACTTTTATTTGAACAAAATTGTACCATTTGTACCGCAAAGACGTTTAAGTTGTACCTCAAATTATACCGTTCTATTCCCTTTAGTATCAATTTTGAATATTTTTATTTCTCGATTTTATATTGTTTTTGATTACATGTTTTAATTACAGCAGTTATTGCAATCATCACTTTTGTATTCACGACCAGTTCCTACCATTTGCCCAATATTGCAAATTCTAGTTATTGGGATCTAAAGTTTTGTTGTAAAATTACCATTACCAAAATGTATCATAAACAAGTTCTGCTTTCTCAAGAAAATAAGGAAAAAATATTAAAGTGGTAACATGTTTTCCTAGCACTCGCATAGCAGCAGATCGATCCCAGCTCGGGACCGTCAGTTTCAGCTGTTTACTGGGGAGGCCACTGCTGTGGTAAGCACCACAGTGGGGGTAGGCCTTGCCAGGCTGATGTTCTGGTGAGCATCTGTTTTAATGGAACTGGAACCAGACACTGTTCAACCTTTATTAGCACTATCTAATTAGGGAAAAAATATTTAAGTTATATAATATTATGAGCTACATCTTTCCTTGTGCATCTTTAAATTCTGATGTTGTTTAGTCATTCAAATAGATTTTTTTCCACTCATCACATGGTATCTGTGAAGGGCTATTTAATTTCGTTAACACTATACCAATCACACACTATGTTCATCCCTTTTTTAAAAAATTTAAGTTGAGAAAATTCTCTAGTTAGAGATTTCTTGCTTGAGGGTACACTCGGGCACACTTTTCTATTTTGTTTCTCTCCCTCATGTTATTTTCCAGTTTCTATACTTTATTTGTAAAAGATTTATTTTAAAGTTATTATTGTTGTTAAACTTCTCTTGTAGTTTTAACTTATTTTCCTACCTCACTGGAGCCTTTTTGGCTTATAGCATCCTGCTTTTCCAACAAGGGTTGCGGCTTAGCAAGTAATAATAATAGAAGGTTCTGAGCAATGAGACAAGACAAATGAGGATATTTTGCTCTTGTTCCCCACTGTATGTTTTCTATAAGACTACGTTTAAAGTTACTCTCCGATCATTCGTGGATATTCACTGACCAAAAAAAAAAAAATGTCTTTGAATGTGATCATCTCTGAATTCATGTAACTTGAAAGGACCTTATGACCTCCATAAAGCATAACTTTTTTTTTGTACGCATGATAGAGTATTTGATCACCCTCTCTTTTAAATTCCTTAATAATATTAGTAACATAAAAAGGTTCTATAAATATAGCCTAAGAAATGTAAGTACATAGTATAAATTAGATATGCCGGTGCTGAAACAATTGTCTGTGGCTTTATGTTAGGGAATTGTTAAAATTATTTATATTCATTTAATCGTTATGGGCTATGACAAAGAGGACTCTCCCATCCTTTTTAGTAATTTTGAGCAATCAGCTGAACAAACAAGGTACAAGGAATAACAAATATAACTAACAATGAATTATTAGGGAATGTCTGCTGGAGTTTAGATTTTAATATTCCTATGTCTTGCCTCAAAACAACCAAAAATACATTAAATGTGTAAGCAATGACTGCGGTACACACACACAAAAAAAAAAAATGTACCGCAAGAAAAAATGTACCGATTTTGGCCATTTCCCCTAGAAGGAGGAAAGTAGGGCAGGCCACTTCAAAAGGTACTATTTTAGTTGGTAACACTGCTTTTTGATCCTTGCTTTTTAAACCCTTTGATAAGAAGCAAATATGCTTGTTAATTATGATAGCCATTGTACAGTAATTCTAATATTACGCATTTGATATTTTAACTGTTATTCATTAATGCATTGGTGGTAAAAGGCTGACAATATAAAGGCTGACTTCAACAGATTTGTCGAGCAAAACCTTATTAAAGACAATATTGAAATCAATAATGTTTTCATGTAAATAATTCTCAAAGTAATCAAAGTAGGATTAATTTGTGGTGTATTGTACTTACTTCTCTTGAAGTCATTATAGGACTCTTACCAGTCTAACTACAATGACTCTCTTTAAGTCTTCTAATTCACTTCAATGACTTTGATTCTCTCCATGACAGGGCTGTTGCCATTGCTAGGCTATATTCACACAACCCGTTTTCTTTCTGACAGGCAGGCCATAATTTCCGCGATCCCAAGCTTTCTTACCTGTATTTAAATGCTACTATTCACACGATCCTTCAGGTTGACGGATCTTCAGTCGTCCGAGAAACCCCGGCCTGTTTGACAGTGGTTAGCCAATTGAACCAACGGGTGGATGATGGTTCGTCTGAACGAGGACTCACATCTTACCTGTTCGTTTCATGGCCTGCAACCCTGAATTTTCCTTAGAGATTCATAGAGTGTATAATTAGTTCATTCAACTTCATTGTTGTCGCCATGGGAGAGAAGTTGATTGAATTTGTGCGAGGGTATGAGGAGTTGTTTGATTTGATAAAATCATTTTTTTGTGGAGTAACAGAATTCGTTTTCAGGGATGAGTAAGGATAACTTTTAGTTTTAATTAGGTTTCATCTCTATTATGAATCATTCAACTTAATGAAATTCTTTCATCGTTCGCATTTTTTACCATAAGCAACTCTTTCCTTAGGAGCTATGGCTTCTAGCAAATTTGTGTTCTTCATGGCTAGGTCCATTTCGATCTTTTGTAGCAAACTGATAAACTTTGCTTTTGACATCCTAAAATATTGTGAAAACCTTACCTCATTATCTACTAGTTCTTTATATAGTGTCCAGAACTCTCCCTGCCTCTTTTTCTTTTTATGACAAATGTACCAATATCCTTTTCCTTTTTCGTTGGAATATCTCTTCCTCCTCCTCTTTAGGTAAAAGAGAAGGAAAACCGCGCACGGGTAAACAGATAGGAAACGTCTCGTGTGAATGTAATACATTTCAACGCCTTTTAGTCACCGGCCTGCCTCTTGGAAAGAAAACGGGTCGTGTGAATCGGCCTTAATATAGACTCTGAATCTCTTTGCATAGAGCTGCATAGGCCTAACCTCTTGCTGGACCCATAGGTTTCAGCCTTGTGTGTGTGTGTGAGAGAGAGAGAGAGAGAGAGAGAGAGAGAGAGAGAGAGAGAGAGAGAGAGAGAGACTGAATTTGTGAAATGCTTCTAATTCTGGTTCTTTTCTTTTGATTTTACTGGAGGATTTTATCATCCATAACATTTCATGGTCGGAAAATTTTTCCTGATTGTACATTCAACATTTATATTTGATTTTAAATCAAAAATATTCTCAGGAAACACTACCTACTAAATGCATTTAAAATTGAATCTAAGAAATTATTAAGAATATATTGCATTCTTCTTTCTTTTCTTGTATTTAAATACATCAGTGTAATCAGGTCTTATCCTGCAAGTTGAGGCCGCTTAGACTCTGTGCTGACAACTGCTCCTGGATTATGTGCATCGTAACCTCCCGAAATTTTCACTGTAATTCCCGTAGAGTTCAACCACAATGTCCGTTTTCCATTTAGGAAAAAGGGCATGGTATTACTATCCTTTCAAACATAGACACTGTGAAGACTACTTTAATGGCCAAGCTTGTGACTGTGATAGCTGTGTGGCTTACCAGCAGTACCGAGCTCTCATCTTTAACACCATGGCAAAGTTTAACTATGTTGTAGACCCAGAAGTTTATAATCACCACGTCTCCTGCAACTGTGAGGGTTGCAAAGATGCCTCTGACAAACTTGTCCAGTATGATGCATTCGCTACTAAACGTGAAAAAAGCAAGAAAAGAAAGAAGACTTCTACATCTTCAACAGCTTCAGAATCAGCCCCACCATCGCCATCAGTGACTCCAAGGACTGAGAGCACAGACTGGTCCTTGTCTGTCCCTACAACTCCTACGCAATCAGGTGCAACTGCAGTCATCCCTTCTACCAAGGAGCCTGAGTCCTCCAACGCCATGGAGACCGAACAAGGGGCCCACTCCACGGACTGCAACTGCATAGATTGCCTCCAAACACTCCTGCAAGAAGCCACTGCCATTCAAGAAAACATTCCAGCTACACAGCCAAAGAAGCCTCTGCCTAAGTTTCGACTTTCACAGGCAAACCACGAGCTCTCTTATGCCTCTGTTGCTGCCATGGCTGCCAAGCCTGGCATGAAACTCACTGCTAGACCTAACAGGAAAGGTGACCTTATCATCTATCCCAAGGACATCGAGACAGCCAGATTCCTTCAGGAAGACTCCGCCTTAACACTGCTGGATCCTGCTTTTATCAGGAAGAAGGCAGTCATTACCAGGTATCCTGTGACGATGTCTATCTCCATTGTGACCTCGTGCAGCAATATTGACTGTGCTGTTCGCTGCACAAGCAAGGATGACGTTCCTGTTAGACGCCTAATTGCCACCTTCATAGGTCCAGTTCCTTCCAAACTGGACTTAGGAGTCTGGGGTACTTTCTCCATCGAGGAATACACACCTGAGCCCCTTCGATGTTACAGATGCCAACGCTTTGGACATCATAAAGAAGAATGCAGAGGCCCCATTATTTGCGGCATCTGCAGCCAGCGACATAGCACAGAAGTGTGCATAAAGGCCCATAAAGAAGGACGACAAACCACATCCAAGTGCCCCAATTGTTCCAAGCCACACCATGCTTGGAATAAGCGCTGCCCAGAGCGTCTCAAGAGGATAGCAGCTATGAAGAATACATCCTCTTCTAACCAAAACAAACCAGCTCCATCCCAGCTACCTAAAGAACAGAGAACTCCTCGCCAGAGAAGACCAACTCAGCCAACTCCTGCTCCTATTTCTACATCTACAATAGCTCCTGCATCTACACCTACAACTGCTCCTAAAAAGGACCAGCAACGACCTGCAACTGTTCCTAAGAAGGATCAGCACCAACCTGCAACTGCTCCCCAAAGGGACCAGCAACGACCTTCATCCTCATCCCCTTCCCAAACCTTGACTCAAGCAATTGAGTCTTTCACCTTGCAGGACCTCATACCTATCGCCTTCCAGATCCTTACCAAAGTCCTTTCCCTCTCATCAACCTCCACCTTCCAGCAACTCCTGCAACATTTCCAGTTCTCAGCCACTGAGCAGAGATAATCCTTCCCCGCTTGCAATCCTCCACTTCCCAATTCCCTATTCCAAAATGGAGAATAGTTATTACAAGGCTGTCTTCCTCATGAGGAAACAGCTCTTGTTTTTCCTGTCTCCCACCCTCTTTCCCTGTTAACCCTCTTCTTACCCAATCCTTAGGGGGCCTTTCTCGTGCTTGTTGTCCAAGCGCTGCACAGAATTGGCCCCCTCCCCCTTTCCATCACAAGAGCAGGAATAAGCTTCTTTGTTTAAACCTACTCCTATTCTCTCCTAATAAAATTCCTTCACTCCTCTCCCAGTCTCTTTTACTTACTGGGACTTACTTCTATCAATACTTTATCCTCTGACTAAAAACTTTCTTTCGTGGACCTAAAAGGGAGACCCCCTTTTCGGGTTACTATCTACCCCTTGTCACGTCTTGTACCATTCCATTCCATCCCTCATTCATCATCCTTACATCTCATTTCCTTTACCTATCCTTTACCTAACATTCCTTTTCCTATTTTTACCTAACGTTCCTTTTATTAATATAAATTCTACTCCTTGGAGTATACCCTTTACAAATCCAAGAGCCCGTGTCATGCTATATGCATGGCAATCTACACACACACACACACACACTGCAAGTTGAGGAAGGCCCGTGCCAACAACAAGTGTTGGCTTTAATACCCCAAGAAGAAGAAAGAAGGTCTGCCCCTCTCTTTTATTCTTCTTCTGTACTTCTCTTTCTCCCTATTTCCTTAATCTTTCCCATCCCGAGTACCTGCCTTTGAGCTATAAACTGGATTGTATCCAGGGGTACTCTTCCTTTCCCCATTTTCCCCACTTCCCTATCCTTATTATTATTATTATAAACACTCTCTCATCTACGGGCCGACCAAGGGAATGGCCTGGGCCAACAAAAACTGTTGGCTTTAATACAAAACAGCAACAACATAAACACTTTACACTCTCTTTGTGTAATACAGATTAAGTTTTAATTTGTATTATTGTCATTATCACCTCACTAACATATCCCAATCATCATACCAGAGATGCTTGATAATCCTTGATTTATAAACCTAGGTAAGAAGCAATAAACAGACAGAACAAATATGCTTGTTCCTCAGTTAAAATCATATCGACCGCCTTCTTCACAAATTGATAAACTGGAGTAGAATTGTAGGATAATGTTTGAATTTATTATAGTTACGGACTCAGAAATTCAAACTTATTTTCATTGCAAATAAAAACCTAATTGTCTAAGAAATATGAATTAATGGGGTAGGTGTGCGTAACCTCAGCCTGTATTGCTTGCCAGTACATAGGAGCTTAAAGTTTTTCTTTTTCTGCAAGCAAAGAGTGGAGCAAAAACCATTAGATTTCTAAAAAATGTCCCAGTTCTTAGATGTTCTAACAGGTTTTCGGTTTATATGCTTTTGAAATGAAGGTCAAATTCAGTGAAAGAACATTATTTACTACAAGAAAAATCATTTTTTTTAGTTAAAAGACGTTGTTCAATCTCTAACGATAATTTTGTCAAAATTTTTGTGTTATCGTAGTGTTGTCAGGTAAATGGCCCCAGAGGAGAATGTAGAAAAAATTGGCCAAACCCTTCGGTGTATGTGTTGGCAAAGATAAAAAAAAAGAGGGATCCAATATAGTACTTTCTGGTCAGTGAAATGACCCAAAAAGTCTCTACACGTAGTAATATCTTGGTGAAAAATTATCAAATAGTCTGATGACAGTAAGATATAAAAGGAATACTGCAAAGACCCTCTATGGTTAATTTTTTTATCGAGGCGCATATGCACCGACTTTCAAGGGTGCCCTCTTAGCTCGGAAAAGTTTCCTAATAGCTGATTGGTTGGAAGTATTTTGTCCAAATATCCTCCTTGTTTTCAAACAAAGTAGATTCCTCCGTCAGAATTATGTTTTGTCAAGAAATAATGTTTACAAATGAAGAGCTAAGGCTGGGACTTACATGGGAGCAACAATTGACACTTCAGAAGACTCTGGTTGAAACGATGACTGCAGATACTCCTCTGTCAATCTCATGGTTGAAGCACCTTGAGATGTGTGTCTAGGCCTGGAAACTGGAAACCTGAACGTCTTTACACTATCGTCAAATCTATTATCTATAGTCACGTGAGTGTGAGGGAGATCTGGAATATCATAACGATAATAATCTCTTTTTGTGTGACTGGCTCATAATGAGATGGCAGATTGAGAGAGGGTTTCATCTCCTCCTCCTATGACGCACGTTGGGGATTAGATATCGACGATCTATATCCGCCATTTGCATACAGGTGGCGGAGCATTCAGAGGGCTTGCTTGCACTAAAACATATGATGCATTCATTTCAGCAGCTATATGAGGTAGTGTACGTTGAGGTTGTTTGTGGGTCTGCAGACACAGCACTAGGTTGGCACTAGATCAATAAGACATATAACACTGATCTATGTTTAAATGCTTTATTAGAGGAAAGAGATGCTATTTCTTTCTTGGGAGTCCCCAACCCTGTAAAATACCAAGGAAGCTTACTGACATTCTATGTAAAGTTAATTTCTCAACTTCACTCCTGAGGAAACTCTACTTGTAGGGCCCCGTTAGGTCATAGGAAGAATTAGTTCCTGAGAGGCATTAGAAGGTAAATAGTATGGGGGAGACTAAATTTGGCCACTCTTCAATTGACAAACTGTATGCTTCAACATGGGCATGGGATATGGAGACAATTTTTCTTACCTGCAAATGGGAAACCTCTGGGACCAGTGATAAATCTCCTTGGTCCTCCATATCTGCAATAATCAATTGATTACAACTGAAAACACTTGAAGGAGATTGAGAACAAGCAAATTTTCCGAAACTGGAGATATAAAGGTTAATTCTCCTGAGACATTATACACATTTTGTAAAGCTGCAGATAATATAGTATCATGGCTAGAAAATGAATACATCAGCTTTCCTCTATCGGGTAGGAAGCTAAAAGCAGGAACAATACCACTTAACCTTCTTCTTCCTAGAGTGTTAAACTTTGTTCCCACTGAGAAGACAACCACTCTTCACAACCATCACAAGGGGATTTCACATCGCACTGGATTAAGATCTATTCAGAGAATAAATGGATTAATGATTTCACACACAACGCACATAGAAAGTTAGCAATAGATAGACGGCCAGTGTCTTATTTTGACTAAATAATTCTCAAAACTATACAATTTGAGTACTAACAATGAGTTATTTCTATTTTATATATTTTCATTATAAATATAAAAATTGTGTTTATTGAGAGACAAATTTATTTGAAAAAAAAACATAAAAATGGATTATTAGAAATATATGTATTCCTTTTTTATGAGATTTTAAGGATTATCATACCTCTCATTTTACATGAGACAAGACGTTTCTGGTCCTCTGAAAGAGCTAGGCTCGGTACACAACCTGGCGAGGAGGAGCTTTACTACTACAAGGGAAAGAGGAGCTTTTACTCCCACAAGAGGAGCAGTTGTTACTCCCACAGGAGGAGGAACTGTTACTCCCATAGGAGGAGGAGGTCCCATTAAGATAAGATTTAAGAACTTGTCGCACGAAGATTAGAAGGTTGTCAAAGGTGTCTAGAGACTCCAGCCTTCTTCTTTCACGCCTGACTCACTGTCATGTTCTTTTTTAGGGATGTTGTGGACCAATCCCTCTGACTTCATGAGCTACTACTTCACCCGGTTCTTCCAATCACCAGGCGGAAGAGGAGGACACACGTAGCTCTCCAAATCTTCTCTCAAAGCCAGAAGTCTGACATTCTGGGAGTTGTTCCTTTGTTAGATTTCCTAATGAAATATGATTTTTCATATGTAATTACTTGTGTGTAAAATGTCTGCAAGTTGAAAAATTACAGTTTTAGAGAAATATCACCATTAACCCTGGATAGGTACGGTCCTCGGACACCCCTTTAAGGGTATACTCGGACGCGAACGACCCCGACGCCAAAAAAAATTCTTGAAAAATCAGTTTTTGCAGTAACCTCCTTTTTTCTTTTGCCAAAAAAAACTTCAATGAATGCTTAAAACAACTGTAAAGATAAATACTACTCATCTGCAGAAAAACTATTTATTATAAATATTTTAAAAAATTAAGTAGAAAAAAAAAGACCTGACATAAAAATTCATAAAAAAAAAGTTTATACATATATACACAAATCCTTTTAGGAATTGATTCTTGAATGTTTAGGACACATCTTGATGTATTTTGGATGAAGTCAGACCCATGGAGGTGAAGATCTGAAATGAGAAAAAAAGGGTAACTTTTTTTGGCCAAAAAAAATTGTCCAAATTTCATGAATTTTTTTGGGTACCCAAATGAAATAGGAAGTGGCTAATTTTTTTAGGGAATAAACATATGTTATCCTAAAATAGAAATATGTAAAAAAATCTTCATTATTTTGTAAATTACATTTATATCAGGGGCCATATCTAAAGGTAATTTTTTGAGTACTTGGAAATTTCGTAAAAAAATACATATATTTAATATATAATATGATATTTATGCAGGTAAAAATATACCAAAATATCACAAATTCTATAGGGAACAAGAATATATATAGATAGGGCAGCTTACGCTTCGGATATGTCCACAAAATGGCCGCCAACCACACTGACTCAGACTCCCTAATCTGCCACTTGAAATGTAGGAAGGGTATGTCAATTTCAAGGTGTTATTTACTAATCTAATTATTATTGGATATGCATAAAAATTGTATGGTGGGTTGCTGGATAATTGTCGATTATTTTACGACTATAAAATTAAAATTCTGACCCAAAAAATTTTTTTTGAAGGGAAATAAAATCGAAAAAAAAAAATGTAAAACAATATTTTAGCTAAAAAAATTTGATGATATTCAATCAAAAAAAAAGTAAACAAAATTTTCCGACAAATAAACATCTAGAGGAATCATTACTCTGTGATAGTTCCTTAGTACGTAGTAATTTTGAAAGAATTGGGAAAAAACGAAAAAATGGCAATCACCGGAAAATCGAACACATACCTATATATACGCCATATCTGGCTAAAAAAAAGATAGGCATGGGTAGCCAGATCATCTAGAAACACTTTCCAACACTATAAAAATATAAGTTTTGCGACACTACTTGCCAATTCCTTACGGTAACATGACTAAGCAAAAAAATGCAAAACAAATAAAAAGGGGCACTCGTGGAAAAATGGCCATTCTAATATACGGCATTTCAGAAAAAAAAAATTTCAGCCACGTGCTAGGCAAACCATCAAGGCACATTTTCCGACAAATAAAAATATAAATGAATCATTACTCTGTGATAGTTCCTTAGTACGTAGTAATTTTGAAAGAAATAGGAAAAAACGAAAAAATGGCAATCACAGGAAAATCGAACACATACTTATATATACGCCATATCTGGCTAAAAAAAAAATAGGCATGGGTAGCCAGATCATCTAGAAACACTTTCCAACACTATAAAAATATAAGTTTTGCGACACTACTTGCCAATTCCTTACGGTAACATGACTAAGCAAAAAAATGCAAAACAAATAAAAAGGGGCACTCGCGGAAAAATGCCCTACATTCTAATATACGGCATCTCAGATAAAAAAAAAAGACATGCACGTGTTAGCCCAACCATCAAGGCACACTTTCTAACACATAAACATGAAAAAAAATCAATAATATACGGCAATTCCTTACTACGTAGTAAATTTTTACAAATATTGAAAAAAAAAGAGAAACTGGCAACCGCAGTTAAATACCCAATATACCAATAACTACGTCGTATCTGACAAAAACAAAATCACGCATGGGTAGCCAGATCATCTAGACACACTTTCCAACATTAAAAAAGCAAAAGTTTTACGACACTATTTCGCAATATCTTACGGAAAAATGACTTGGCAAAAAAATTTAAAAAAATTAAAAAGGGACACTCGCGGTAAAATGCCCGACATTCTAATATACGACATCTCAGATAAAAAAAAAGACATGCACGTGTTAGCCCAACCATCAAGGCACACTTTCTAACACATAAACATGAAAAAAAAATGAATAATATACGGCAATTCCTTACTACGTAGTAATTTTTACAAATATTGAAAAAAAAACAGAAATTGGTAACCGCAGTTAAATACCCAATATACCAATAACTACGTCGTATCTGACAAAAACAAAGTCATGCATGGGTAGCCAGATCATCTAGACACACTTTCCAACACTAAACAAGCAAAAGTTTTACGACACTATTTGGCAATATCTTACGGAAAAATGACTTGGCAAAAAAATGAAAAAAAATGAAAAAGGGGCACTCGCGGTAAAATGGTCCTCGTGGTGATGAACGACATTTTAACTAAAAAAAAAAACATGCACATGGTAGCCAAACAATCCACCAAGACTTTCCACAACTGATAACCTATACAAGTTGCACCATTCTACGACAATTTCATAATACGTAATAACTTTGATAATTATGCAAACTACCTCAGAAGGGTAAACTCGGACGCGAACGACCCCGACGCGTCTCAGAAATCGGGGAAGGAGTACAGCTACAGCAATGCACATCTGGACACTACTAGAGCGTGTAGGGGAGACACCTCCTGCAGGTTGATCACCCACAAATTCAGTCACAGGGGTGAGTCACGTGAGAAAAACCTGTTTTTTTTTTACGCTCGGGGTCGCAAACGACCCACCGTACCTATCCAGGGTTAAGACCATTCAAATCACACCAACTTCCCAGAGGGAAATAGGGAAAGAGCAATATCCTATAAAAATCCAGATCTGCAAAGACTGAATTAGGATAACTACTTAATAGCAGACATTAAAATGCACAAGATAATGAAAGCAGTGAAAATATTTAAACACAAAGCACCAGATAAAAGTGGCATAAACAACATAATCTATCAAAATTTCTAATGGTAGCATGGAGGAGACTCCAGGAAATATTAAACATTAAACTTTAAATGGGATATCACCCAAAACTAAACAAAGAAGGAATTGTTACTTCCCTCAAACCAGGGAAACACTCAAAACTGCCAGTAAATAGGAGGCTAATCACCTTGCTGGAAGTACCAGGATAAGCGTTTGAAATAAACATAAACAGAAGACTATGGAAATTCTTAGAAAACAACAACAAAATTTACAAACATCAACACGGTTTTAGAACAGGAAGAAACACTGAAACTGCTCCCATGGCAATTTACGAAACAATAGCCATGAACCGACAAAATAAAAAACACCAGTGCAATGTCATCTGCAGATATATCTCAAAGGCATTTGATAAAGTATGGCACGAGGGCCTCATATATAAGACACTCTAATTGAAACTACCAATAATAATGGAAAAACAACTGTCAAGGTACATCAAAGACAGAACAGTCAAAATATGTAGCAGCGATGGAAAACTGTGTGAAACAGTAGATATAAAATGAGGGGTGCCAAGTGGGGGGGGGGGGCGTTGCATACTATTCCCAACACTTTTAATTTTAATCATCTATACAGATACACCAGAATATCCCATAACAATGCCTATGCAGAGGACATAACACAAGTAAAATTGCATCCTAAAAATTTCAAAAGATTTTTTAAAATATAAACAAAGAGATCGAAAGAACAAATTATTACGAAAACAAGTGGAAATTAAAAAAAAATATCAACAAATTCCAACTATTATCAATATCAAACAATAAACCAGCAATCAATAACAGTAAACAAAACATTCGGGACCACGAAGCCGACGTCTACGCTCATCGCCTGGAAACTCCTGCAACACCTTCGCTCTCGGGGCCGCTCTTAGAAAAATTCTCATTGCGGTCCCCGTAGAGTTTTGCCACTATGTCGGTCTTTCATATCGGAGACTCGGAATGGAATTTTTATCCAGAAGAAACCAGACACTGTGAGGAGTATTTCAATAATCTGGACTGTAACTGTGATTGTTGTATGTCATACCAACAGCAACGTGCATGGATGTTCAACACCATCGCCCGTTGGACCACCAACGTAGTTGACCAAACCCTGTTTAATCACCATTTCAGGTGCAGATGTGAGGTGTCAAAGGCGCCTCTATCAAGCTTAATAAATACAGCAAATTCGCGAGATCGAAAGAAGCTGCCAGGGAAGGGACTAACCCCCTCCCCCAGAGGAGGAAGAGTCCTGAACATCCTTCATCAGTGCCAGTACTAGCCCCATCATCGCCACTTGTGACTCCAAGGACTGAGAACAAAGACTCGTCCTTGTCTGTCCCTACAACTCCTTAGCAGTCGTTTGCAGCAACAGTCAACCCTTCTACCGCCGTGCCTGAGTCCTCCTCTGGCATGGAGACCAAACAGGGGGCCCACTCCACGGACTGCAATTGCACAGATTGCCTTACAATACTCCTGCAAGAAGCTTTTTCTATTGCATGGAACATCTCAGCTACGCAGGCAAAGAAACCTCTGCCGAAGTTTCGACTTTCACACATGGACAGCGAAGTTTCCTACGCCTCTGTTGTCGCTATGGCTAATAAGCCAGGCATGCAACTCACTGCCAGACCCAACAGGAAAGGTGATCTTACCATCTACCCCAAGGACGTTCAGACTGCCAGATTCCTCAAGGAAGACCTAACTTTAACGCTGCTGGATCCTGCTTGCATCAGGAAGAAAGCTGATATTACCAGGTTTCCGGTCACGATGCCTATCACCATTGTAACGTTGTGCAGCAACATTGACTGTGCTATTCGCTGCATGAGCAAAGACAACGTTCCAGTTCAACACCTCATTGCCACCTTCATCGGTCCAGTTCCCTCCAAACTGGATCTAGGAGTCTGAGGAAATTTCCCGATCGAGGAATATACTCCTGAGCCCCTTTGATGTTATATATGCCAACGCTTTGGCCATCACAAGGAAGAATGCTGAGGCCCCATCATCTGCGGTTGCTGCAGCCAGCGACTCTGCACAGAAGTGTGCATAAAAGCCCACACAGAGGGACGACACACCACATCCAAGAGCCCCAACTGTTCCAGGCCACACCATGCTTGGAATAAGCACTGCCCAGAACGTCTCAAGAGGATTGCGGCTACGAAGAATACATCCTCTCCAAACCAAAAGAAATCAGCTTCAATCCAACCACCTAAAGACGAGCGACCTCCTCGCCAGAGAAGACAGCGCCAGCCAGCCACCGCTCCTGTGCCAGCACCTGCAACTGTTCCTCATAAGGACCAGCAACAACCTGCAACTGCTCCTCATAAGGACCAGCAATGACCTGCAACTGCTCCTCATAAGAACCAGCAACGACCTGCAACTATTCCTCATAAGGATCAGCAAAGACCGGCAACTGCTCCTGACCGGCAACGACCTTCGTCCTCAATCTCATCCCAAACCTTGGCTCAAGAAATTGAGTCTCTCACCTTACAATACCTCATACCTATCGCCTTCCAGATCCTCACCAGAGTCCTTTCCTTATCCTCGACCACCACCTTCCTGCAGGTCCTGCAACAATTCCACATTCCATCCACAGAGCAGGGATAAGCCTCTTTGCTTAAACCTACTCCTTTTCTCTCCTACTGCAAATTACTTCTCTTTTCTCCCAGTCTCTCCTACTTACTGGGACTTGCTGCTATCAAAACTTTTTCTCTAACTAAAACTTTTCATTTCGTGGACCTGAAAGGGAGTCTCCTTTTCGGGTTACTTTCCCCCCCCCCCTTTATATGTTTTGTCAAATCCCTCTTTAATCACTCATCCTGTATCCTTTTTCCTGTTCCACTACCCTTTTTATCCAACCATTCTTTTTTGATATACAAATTTTTGCTCCTTTTGAAGTTATCCTATTTCCTATTTACGGGCTGTCCAGCGACAAGAGCTCGTGTCATGCTACAGGGATGGCAATATTCACCAACCCACCAGTAAACAACAACACAAGGCTGGGAAATTTTACAAGCAAGCAAGCAAGTAAACAACATAAATATTACTATTAATCACAAAGTTAAAATTCTTTGTCTCTCTATCAAAAGAACAGGCTTAAGCTGCCATATCAAACAAAAATTTCAACTGGCAGAACATAGAAAAGGAACATTAAAACGTTTCAAACTATTAGATAAAAACATAAGAATAAACCTCGACAAAATCCTGATAACACCTCTATTCAAATATTCAATAGCACCAGCATGCACAATGGCAAAAAAAAAAAAAATGAAAGCCTTACAAATATTCCAAAATGGAAACTTAAGACAGATATATGGCCTAAACCCTAATAGCAATAATGATAATGATAACATAAATGGAAACAATGAAACACTCCACAGCATACACAATCTCGAACCTGTAAACGTCAGAGACCACAGAAGAGCCATACAAACCTTGGAAAGATTAAAAAACATTTATTCAGAACTTGCAACAACAAGTAAGGAAATAACAGACACACACAAACAGGCAGTACTGCTGAAAAAGTTTAGTTCCTCACATAGCTCAGGATGAACTAGATTCGGAGTATCAAATAAATCAATAAAAGAAAAGTAGACAGACATAAATGAATAAACAAGCCCAAGAAAAAGAACAATCATGAAGGGACAAGTCCCAAGGAGGCTGGCAAGGGAACTCACCTCCTGGAAGTCCACAAGGCATGATGTCACAGCAAACATTCAACAACAAAGAACTATTATGTTCGCCCCAATCTTTTCAGCTCCTACTGTTCTCCACTTTAACACTATCCCCTTCAATCCTTACAATACTAACTCCCTCTCCTCTCCCCTACCTATCGTATCCCCCTATGATGTAACTGTAGCTGTGCATATGATTGAGCTTTTTGCAAGGGAAATATTCACAGGTAAAGAACACTCCACTCCTCTACCTAAATTAATATTGGTAAATCTATATCAATACAATTTTATTCCTTAAGGGAAGGTATTTATCAAGATACTGGTATATTTCAGTATTTATTATCTATGTGTTGAATGCTTTAAGCCTATTAGTGATAGCTGGAAAGCTAACAGCTTTTTAAATGTGTTAAAGGCTGTCAAGCAGGATGAATTAACAGTAATAAAGATAATGCATGATGATGAATCTTATATTTATGCCAAAATGCAGTTTCCTTTTTAAGAGGGTGTTTTGTTCGATTCCTGGGAGGAACTACTTTGTACCATGTTGGTCAAGCCATCCAACTGAAATTATTTTATTCAATAATTAAAGATAATTTACTAGTGTTTTAAGGACATTCTACATGGTGCACTCTAAGCATTACTAAGGCTTTCATTTGCATTTTGAAATCTCATTTGTTGCATCCTGTCGCTACGCTGCTAACAGTTTTAAAATGGCTTGATGAGTTAGTCTTCCTTCTTGCTCGGAAATAATTCCTCTACAAAATACAAAATAAGGCTATTATAATAATGTTATTTTGATTTTTTTCTAAGAAGAAGGCGAAAATTTATTGCAAATTTTTGGGAGTTCATACATGAAAAAAACATAATCACACTTAGGTACATTTTTCTAACTTATTCACCTCTCAATTTTAGAGAAAAAGATGAATAAAGACCAAATTTTTTCAAAGAATTTTAGATTTTCCTTTTTTTTTCCTTTCATCTAGACAAAGAAAATTAAGAAAAATTCTTGGGTTATAAAAAAGTTTTGATGGTATGATTTTCATATTACTTACTTTCTCACTTTGATGGGTGCTTTACCAGTCCCATACAGCAGGGGAACCCCACTCTCTACAGGACCTCCACTATCGTTTTACCTTGTTCGTTCAGAGTATTTAATGCTTCATATTGCGTATTGTTCATTTACTTGTAAATCGTCACTGTCGTATGACTGTTGAAATAAGAAAGTCTTCAGTTTCCTCTTGAAAGCCTTAATGTCTTCAATCATTCGAATGTTTCGTGGGAGCTTATTATATAGTCTTGGGGCAGCATATTTAAAGGCTCTGGAGCCTAAAGTAGACATAAATATAGGTTCCAGCTGTTTGAATCCATTTGTAACTATTCTCGTGTCGACACGATTTGTTGGCTGCGCAAAATGTAGCTGTTCTCTCAAGTATTTTGAACGCCCGGTTCTGATAATATGGTGGCTTATTGTACATATTCTAAATTCCACTCTCGCTTTAATCGGCAGCCAGAGTAAAACGATTAGTGAATTTTTACTTTAGCTAATAAATCAAAAAGTTTTTGATAAAATGACTTGAAATTTATATATGATGAAGGTATCATATATGACTAAATCATACATAGATATTGTGTTTTTCAAATCATTAGCCAAAAAAGGAAGAACATAGCTAACGGTTCCCTTAAATGAGATACAGACAAAAAACCACCACCTAACCCAATTTTCCCCACCTAACATAACTGGGCATCTATGCCAGCTATATGCCTAATCTTCATGTAGTGTAATCAAATGCGTAAGAAACAATTAATTGTTATTTTAGATAATTAGATGTTGATGACACTGGACAAGATTGTTTTTTCTTGAATCTAATAAAGATGAGCTAAGTATTGGATGATTAAAGAAGCTTGAGAGTTCAAGACCGATGATATAGAGTGCAGGTAATGTTCATTAAATCAAGCCACAAAGGAATGCAACTCACAACAGATAAGGTGTATAAATTATAGTCAGTTGAACAAAATATTTAACCATATAGTGAATCAAGACATTTCAAACTTTATGATCTGGAATTGAAAAGATTAGCAGAAAAGACAACCATGGATACTAAGGCAAACATCACATGAAGCGACTCGTCAGCGGAAAGGCAGAAACAACTGTTGCATACATGACGCAATGTTGATGACAGCAATGCTTTTTAATAGAGCTGTACCCACGAAACGTCTGCAGCGCATCATCGACTGCGCATGACGCATGGCGTACACCCCTGGCGGCCTCCAGTTGTCAAGCAGCCTTCAAGCCTGCAGCAACTTGACAGGATGAGTGGTGAAGCAGCTGCTTTTGTAGGAAAAATTGAAAAGTATTCATGTCTTTACGACTTTTCTTGTGCGGAATATTCCAAAAAGGACATAACTGAGAAAGCATGGAGTGAAGTGGCAAAGAAGATGAATTGGAAAGGTTAATAAAAAGTCGATAAAGTTTTATCCTTTATATCATTTATATGAAGTTGAAAATCACACACACGTGCTTCATAATTATAATAATAACAATAATAATAATGATAATAATAATAATAAAAAGAAGAATGATAATGATAATAATAGTTGTAAACATTTTTATTTATGTATTTCTTTATTTTTTCATTAATTTTCTTTAATAATGGTAATAATTCTCTAGTTTTCTTTACTTCTGATTACATCATCTTGTGGCGCAGTTTCGTGTAGTACGCTTTGAAGACGCATCGTGTGCAGACGCACAATCGTCAGCGTCGCGTCATCATCTGACGCGTCTCTGCCTTGCCGCTGACGCGTCGCTTCGTGTGATGTTTGCCTAAGGATGTTATGAATTGTGTTTAAGGAAATATTCAGTCTATTGGTAAAAAAAATTATTCCAATTGATAAATGAGAATATTTTTCAATATTAGCATTATCTGAAACATGGCAAATGACTTTGACAAGGTTAAGATATCAGCTTAGGTAAAAAAAAATAGAATTATGAGACGTAAAATGCCACTTTCTCTAAAGAAGTGAAGTGTTTAATGAAATGGCCCTACTAGTATTAGGCCTACCATGTGTATCAGAAACTATGATCCTTACTAAAGCCTTAAAACACGAACTAGTTAAAACTCAAAAAGCTATGGAAAGACTATTGATAGGAATAAGACTAAGAGACACTAAAAGAGCAACATGGATACTATGAGAACAAACTAAAGTGGAGGGTATTCAAACACTAAGATAAAGAAATGGACATGGAGAAGGCATATAATGAGAATGATAGACACTAGATGGACATTAAGAAG
The DNA here is from genome assembly GCF_036898095.1 of Palaemon carinicauda. Classification (NCBI taxonomy): domain Eukaryota; kingdom Metazoa; phylum Arthropoda; class Malacostraca; order Decapoda; family Palaemonidae; genus Palaemon; species Palaemon carinicauda. The sequence goes on from NW_027169369.1 coordinate 154,277, forward strand.
CAGGGGAAGGAAGAGAAGACATTAGATTGACGAACTAAGAAAATCTATTGACACAAGCTAGACCTACTGCTTTTTTACTCCAATTAATCTTTTTGTCAATGATGATTTGATTTTAAGTGAGTAAGGAACAAGGATTAAACTTTTAAGGTAATTACCTTAGTTTGAGGTAATTTTCATGGTTTCAAAGTAATTTCGGTTTTACTAGCCTAAAATTTTAGGGAATAGCAAAAAGTATTAAGGTAATCTAAGAGAAAAAGCAGCAGCATTCAAGGTAATAGCCATATGACACATGCACGAGTTTCAACCCCTGTAAGATAGCACGTAAGTCCTTCCGGTACACGTTCCTTAAGGTGTGCTAAAGGAGGATCACAGATACACAGTGAATGTGTGCGTGACTGTGGGTGTAGATTGCCTTTCCTTGTGTAAGACACGGACTCTTGCGTAAACAGCCTGCAACAATAGGTATTATTAGGAGCAGATGTTGATCTGTACTCCGCAAAAAGTATAAGTAAGTCAGTAGTTTATATTTATTTCGTGTGTGTGTGTAGATTGCCTTACCATATGTAAGACACGGGCTCTTGCCGCTGGGCAGCCCGTAAAATATTTATTTCAGGAAAGTGGAATACTTATCACGAAGATATATTCAAATATTGAAGAATGAATCAAGAATAGATTTTATTCAGAATTTTCCAATAAATATAATCATAAAAGCATTAAATAGGTAGAATTTCAGATATATTTCTATTTTAGTCTTATGAAAAATTTGATAAAAATGAAAAGTGAAATAAATACTGCATTAACATCTACAATTCAATACAAATATCTTGATGATACATTTGGGCACAGCATTTTATCTTTTTTTACTCGTCCTCTTTTATTAAAACTTTTATAGTTTATATATGAAAGATCTATTTTAAGGTTGCTAATGTTCTCACAATATGTTATCTTAATTGTTTATTTCTTCTTCTCTCAATAATGGTAGATTGAGATCCTCTATCAGTTGCAGAAAGGATACGACCAGAACTTCTCTCGGTAATGGGAGACGAAGGGATCCTCTAACAGTTTTGATATAAAAATATTATTAATTCTAATATAATTAACATTATAACTACTGATTTCCCTTAAACTTTTTGCTTAAAGTACAAAGTAGTGAGATATTAAAGGCTATAATAGGATAAATGCATATATTGATATCTATATGTTGAATGCTTTTAACCAATAGGTTACAATTGGAAAGTTAACTGTCCTTTTTAATGTGTTAAAAGCAGCCAAACAAGATGAATTGGCAGTAATAGAGACAATGCATGATAATATGTCTCATCATTATGCCAGATGCAGTTTCCTCTTTTAGAAGGTTTCTTTTTTAAAGGGTTTCTGGGAGGGACTAATTTGTCTCATGTTGGTCAAGTCATCCAACTGAAGCCGATCTTTTAATAATCTAGATTATTCTGTTCATTGATTAAGATAAATTCTGGAAAAATACTAGTGTTTTCAGTAAAGCCCACAAGGTGTACTGTAAGTGTTATTTTACTTTATTTTAGATTTAGAACTAATTCCGCTTGTTGCGTCAGTGTTATAGTTCCCTTCACTACGCAGCTAAAGTTAATCAAAATAAGATTCCTAAAACTCCATGGAATAAAATAAGAGGTGTTCCTGTTGTGACTTGAATGCTCTTAGTTATGGTATTTTACTGAAACTATATTTTTCAACTTGTAAAGACGTTTGAAACCAAGTAATTACATAAGAGAAACCACATTTCATAAGGAAATCACACACAAGAACAACTCCCAGAGTGCCAGACTATTCTGGCTTTGAGATGAGATTTGGAGAGCTACTTGTGTCTTCCATTTTCGCCTGATAATCGAAAGAAGTTCGCGCTCAAGAAGTAAGTGTGATACTTCAAACACCTAAGACTGTATATGATAACCGGATCTTGTAGGTCCTATTGGGAACAGGAAAACGGCATTTGAAATAACTTGTAGGTTTTGAGGATGAGGATGAGCATTCTCAGAAGGATTTATAACAATTGAACACTCTGTGCCCATCTCTGCAATGGTCATTGAAGCCTCAAATTACAGGACTTTGGAGATGTAAATAATCTGTTTTCTGAGGATGCAAAATTAAAAGGTTGTGTACCACCACCAACACAAAGGGAAGAAAACACTAAGTCAAGCCACAAGGTTTTACAGGATAGAATCACTGATAAAGGTTTCCAACAAGGAAAATAACCCAGTAAGGAAAGGAAATAAGGAAAAACCACAAGAGAAGTTCAAGAACAATGCTAACATAAAAATAAATCTTTAATATATAAACAATAAAAACTTGAAAGTAAAAAGAGAAAGAGAAATCAGATAGAATAGTGTGCTGGAGTATATTCCCAATCAAGAGATCTCTAAGTAGGGCGAGTATTTTTTCATTTAAAATGTGTGATATTAAGGTTGAAAAGAATCTGGTTTCTGTTCCATTACAATAGATGCTCCCCAGAACATTAGCTGGGAAAGCCCAACCCCAAACTGTGGTGCCAGCGTTACCAACGTTATGGTGATACACAACGTTACCAACGTTGCGGTGGCATTACTAACGTTAGCAATGATACGGTGATATTTTCATGTATCTTTTAAAGAACTTTTCCATATACCCTTTACACAATATGTAAAAAAGTACAAAGAGGGTACAGAAACTAACAAACCCACCTAACATAACCTAGAGGTTCCCAGGTTACAAATCCTATATAATGCCCTTTGTTATATCACTTCACTCATGTTACGAAAACGTTAGTACTGTTACGATAACATTATATATAATGGTTCTTGTTTCACCATTAGGTCGCTTCGCTCGCATGAAAATAAAACATCAAGCTCGTATGTACTGGCAAGCGGTAATGTTGAGCCGCGCACGCTAACATTACCAACGTTAAATATAATGGTTACTGTTCCTCACTTGCGATTACAGGAAAATAAAACACCAACGTCGTATGCACTGGCAAGCGGTAATATTGAGCTACGCACTCTAACAAAATATAGTAAAACTAACATTAAAGTTAAAGAAATTAATGACTTACTTTTATGACCGTGACAACGTAACTTGTGGGTCAAGGGGGGTGTTGTGACCGAGTCCGTGGCGACTTAACTGCTTTGCCTTAGTTTAGTACTGTACTTGGAACACTGTAAAAGTTGGTATTTTATATTATGAGATTTAAGAAAATTATCAACATTGGAATTCACCAAAATACTTTCAAGTAGGGATTACTGAGGGCGTTACTCTTTTCTAAAACTTGGATTGTAAAATACGCAAAAAGACGTCACTTGAACTAACAAAGACCTGACTTAGGCAAAGAATTCTAAGGAAAAGGGATTGTTGGAAGGCGGGGGTAGGGAAATATTAACACCCCCGGTGTAAACTTTACATACGTATGGGTTCGTGATTGGTTAACGGAAAAGAAATGGAGTCTAGAGAGTAAACATGAATGAACAGCATGGGAAACTTGTCCAAAGCAATTATTTATGTGAAATTTGGGAGTGACAATGTAATAACAAAATGTATAAAATTAATATATGAAGATAAAATGGAATATATGATAAATAATATTTGGTGGGTATATGAAATAAGGTGATTTTCTAAGGTATTGGATAATAAAACGACTAATACTGGATTCAAACATAATATGTATACAGGGTATTACATAACTAATCAGGTAATAGACTTGAACAGAGCTGGTAGAGAGATGGACAGTTACATTTCACAATTAGAGAAGAAAAAATCCTATTGGTGGATGAAAAGTCTCTGCGCAGGGAGGCAGGGTTTTTGCGCAGAAAGACGAAACCTGCTATGTACAAACGAACGTACAAGAGCGACTAGAACCGGCAAGTGGAATGAGAAAAATTAAATGAAAAACACTGCTAATGTTAGCATGATATGCTAACATTTGATCTACATCACACATTGGCAGTTTTGGTTACTGTATTTTTTCATGAGACATAGCCTTTGCAACGGCGCCTCCAAAGTTTATCCAATTATACTGATTTGTCTTTTCCTCCGTTTATTATAAAACCAAGAAGGTATTGTATAGAGAAGAAAAGGCTTGTTTTACGTTTATATATCGTTTCCCCAGTATGTTTTCCCAATCCAAAACCTCAAGTTCCCACTGGGGGTCCCCCATTATCGTAGGATATAGATGTATATATATTTCTGAAACTATTCATTTGCGACGGGAACGAGTGTCATTTTCGAAGAGAGCATAATTTTTTCTATAAGACAAATAGTTTTTTCCTAGGTTGCATTGCCCTGTAATTCACTACAATAATACCCTTTCCTTTTCTGTATCTCACGTTTGGTTATAGCTGCTTATTAAAGCAAGAATAGTTTTGAATATGTAAAATAACTAATAAAGTTATCAGAACCAGATGTCCAAAATATCTATGAGAATTTTTACATATTGTGCAGCCAAAAAATCGTGTTAACACGAGATTAGTTACAGATGGTTTCAAAAATGACTTGAACTTAGATGTATGTGTACTCTAGACTCTGGAGTGGATTAAAAATGGACATCAAATAGCCTCAACCTCCCCCCCCCTTACCTAGCCTTCAAGCCGTGTCCATAGCTACTTACATAAGGGGGGGGGGGGGGGGGCTGTAGGCCCCCTGCGACCCCGCCTTACGCTGCTGTATTCTAAGTTAGCCTTAATAATACATACTGGCTGCCGCTATCATACATACACCTCAAGTGTTGGTCTATTATAAAGTTAGGTAATACTTTTCCTAGATGCAGCGCTAGGTAATAATTTTCCCAGACGCAGTGCTAGGTAGTATTTTTCCTAGACGCAGCGCTAAGTAGAACTTTTCCAAGACGCAGCACTAGATAGTACTTTTCCCAGACGCAGCGCTAGGTAGTACTTTTCCTAGACGCAGCGCTATGTAGTGTTTTTCCAAGACGCAGCGCTAGGTAGTACTTTTCCTGTGACAGCTTCAGTGTGTATTAGAAAGCTTCAAAGCACTGAAAGAGCTTCAAGTTATAGCATAATTGGATTCAACTACATTGTTTGGAATATTGCTACAGTTTTGGTTAGGAAGGCCCTAGATCTATAATTATTTATATATTCAAACAGTTTTCATATCAATTTATTTAAATTTACATTAAGATTTATTGCATATATACATATAAAGTCCATTTATGTAGATTCTTGAATATATCAAATGGTCCATGTAGGACACAATTGTAAATGCTCCAACAACAAGTGTTGGCCAACAACAACAATATGTAAATGCATTTTTGGGCTCAAGCCATGTTGTCCTGATGGAAGGTTCCTTCAGTAGCTTCCTAGGGTATATTTAACTACAGTGGATATTCCCAGAGAATGAAACTAAAGGTTATCACAGAATTCTAACTTCTGCTGCGAGTACCCTAAAGGTTTCCCTCTAGGATATCGTATATCAACAGGGGACGCATGTATTAACACGCCACATAGCTATCTGCACCCCATATAGGGTTAACACTTTGATATGGAAATGTGCTAAGTAACTGAGGAGCCGTTCCAAAGTTACTCTTATCCGTGGCTACTTTTGGTACTCGAGACGTAAACAAACGGGCGCCATTGCTAAATGACGTCACGTCCGTCCCCATCCTTTCGTCTGTAGCTCCTACGCTAAGTCGGATTTTTCCCAAGTGCCTCTTTATCTGCTTACATCGCCGTTATGTCGTAGCCTTCAGCCTCACCTTCTTCTGGAAAGTTGAGTACCAGGTCCTAGTATTGTTTGAATAAGCTCTGGCCGTAAAGTAACTTCTACTTTTCGTAAAATATTGTGTTTTGTGGCGGAGCTGTGCCGATACCGGACGCGCCACAATGGCGTTCCTGTTCTTGTTGCATGCTTTATTTAGTTACCCAGAACAGCCTTCTCTGGTCCTTTAACTAATTAATTTTATTAGTTATTTAGACTTTATAGCTAGGAAGTTATTATATTATGGTTTAGCGCTCGTTAGTCAACGGTTGATGACCGACCCCATACTAGATCGCTAGCCTAGCCCCTAGGCTTGTCAGCCTAGTGCTCATATTACTGCATGATATATATAAGTGTTCCTAAGTTAAGTTATGAAGATTTAGGCATTGTTAAACATACTAGTTACTGTGATGTAAGTGTTTTCGCCTTCGGGGACCATACAAGGGACTGTGTTGGTTCGTGTACCATCCCCCTCTTAACCTAATGTAGGAACCCTTGTATGCTTCCTATTCCCCTTACCTACGGGTAATTCTCTCTGGGTAACCTTGCTTCTCCCTTATTCTCTAATGGGGAGAATCTTGACTGCACCCAGAGTATTTATCGCTTCTCAGCCTACCCTAAGGGAATGACACCCCCTTACGGTTATGCTTGGGACCTTAGGAAGGGCTCTGCCCCTCCTCAGTTGCACTTGGTTGGGTTACTCCTTCCTCCCTGCAACTAGCGATGTGTCTTTCCAGGCCTTCGTAGCCTAGGAGTTGGTCCTCCTAATCTAGGTTAGGCTCTGGGGGGTAGATTCTGCCTTGTTATAGTTTAGGACAGTACATCAGTACTGTACCTGATCTGTGCTAACTATCCAAGGTTAGGGAGTGTTCTCCCTTGCCTTGGTGGCCTCTCTCATACAAAGTCTACCCACTTTAAGAAGACCCCTACTTCCCCTCCCCACTCTATCCCCTTGGTGTAGGCCTGCCTACACACCCCTGTCCTCGGTCCTACAACTCCTCCCTTGGGTGGAGTAGTAGGGCTAGCCTTGTTCTTCTGCTGAGCTGGCCGCTCTGGTACACATACACTTCATAGCATTCTATAAGGGTGGTTGTCGGCGGCGGTCCTGCCAGCGGAGGATGCCCCCTCTTTGAGTGCTCTCTATCCCTCCCTTGGGTTACCTCAGGCTCCCGACCGTCTGCCGGCCCACTGCTGCTGGATGTTGGGAATACCTACTCCTATCATGAGTGCACTTTCTCCGGAGGGATGCCAGCGGGGTATAGGATATTACCCCTCCCTTCCCTCCTTACCTTTCTCTCTCTCTCTATCATTGTGCCGGTACCTTGCCACCTCTACTGCCGGCGACAGCCGCCACTACCTCAGGTGACCTCTATTCATAAGATACCTCCCCTCTAGGACGTCAGCCTACCACCTGCCGGAGGCTGCCGCCTTCCATCGACATACCGCCGACGTCCCACCCCTTATATTTACCCTGGTTTACCTAGCGACAGCCGGTCGACTGCTGGAGACTGCCGCCCACCTGCCGGCATTGATTGCCGGCATTCTAGGTATTCGCCCTTTACATATATATATCTTATGAGTTGAACTAAGGTTCACCATGCCGTCAGCCGCCGGCTGCTGGAGCCTGCCGCCCCTGCCGGCGATTCGTCACTGTGCCAGCGGTCGCCACTGTGGTGTTGTCCATCTCGGTTGCTTAGTGTGTCCTCCTTGATGTTTTCCACCCCGCAGGACCGGTCTCCGGCGTGCTGTCGGTCTGACGGCGCCCCCTAATGAGGCGCTAAGGGACATGTACCCCTTCTTCGGCTGCCGACATCATGCCAGCTGTCAATCTGATGCAGCCAGATAGCCTGGCCACCTCCATATAGGTATTGTTATACCAGCTAATATAGTGGCTATGCTGTATGGTTTCACATTACAACATTTACAGCATACTCTGTGCATCTCAGTGCAGTCGCTTGCCGGAACCTACATATTACTAAAGGGTTTATCCTATATTCCCCTCTCCCTCAAGGCTCTGAGCGGTCTCAGATCCTTTTACACTCTGCGGACAATTCCTCTCTGAAGGAAACCTAGCTTGGCTCATCCATACGGATTTTCCCTTATTTGGGACCCTCGGGTCCTAAGGAATTGTCTACGGATAAGGTTACGGTAACCGGCTGGGCAGGATTCACAAGTATATATCTATCTACTTCCCTTCCTGCTCATCTATCTTAAACATATAATTAATGTGCTATTAAGTTATTCTTAAGTCTAGAGTAATGTAATGTAATGTAAGTCATACTTATGCCTTCCATGTACTCATGATCTCTTTCTTTTACAGGAGGAGTATGTGAAGTGTGAGAGTAACTTCTGTGGAGTTAAATGCCCGGACTTCTACGGGCACAAGGCGTGCCGGACCCACGCCCCCTGCGCCGCCAAGAGAGGCGACCTTAAATTTTGGAATCCGCAGAACTGTTCAGTCTGCAAAAGTCTCCTTGACGAAGCGTTCAACAATCCTCCCATCACGGAGGTAAGGGACACTGCTAGAGAGAAGCTGCGCAAATGGGTGCGAAGCTTCCAAAAGAACGCCTCTGGACCTTATAATCCAAATGAAGATATGAGGGCCTTGCTTTTTCCGAAAGCATCCAAGGACTCGGTGATCCCTCAAGAACAAATTCCCACCGTCCAACTGGTGGTCGAACCCGACATTGTCATGGCACAATCCATGCGTACGTGCCATATCGATTCCGACGACGTGGAACGTATGTCGGAGGTGTCAGAAGGTATGGAGAAGACCCTCATGGGCGAAGAGCTCGACTATGAGGAAGATCAGGTGGAATTTCCTGATTTGTAGAACGAGGTCGCTCCAGCTCCCCCAGTAACCCCAGTGACATCCGAGGAACCTGTTCCTTCGACTTCCGCCACCCCGGCTCCTCTTCCATCGGCCACTCAAGAGGTCTTCAGGATGCTAGAAGCCCTCATGGACAAGAAGCTGAGAGAGACTCAGGAACAATTCCGGATGACTCTCATCGGCTTCAAACAAACGAAAAAGATTTTGGTTAAGGACCTCCCCAACTGCTCGGAAGCTAACCCTTGGAGATACGCCGAGCACATGCCAATCACTACTGGCAAAATCTTTATTAGTGAAAGGGTTGGCTCTATTCTTCTGGAAGAAGTGGAGTTCTTCCCGAACTTCGAGGCTTATCCGGACTGTTATGTCCGACTCAGGTCCGAACCAGCCTCAAAAGAAGAGACCGAACCTAAAGAAGTGATAGTGTTCGATCTCGCAAAGGCCCAAGCTATGCTGGCTCAAGCAGTGAAGAGTCGGGGTTTCACAAACTCCAAGATGCCAGCACTGAGCAAAAAGCATCCAATCTTTGTTGCTCCAGCTACTGCGTCCTTCCCCTTCGTTGAAAAGGCCTTCCAAGCGATCATGAAGGCTGTGGAGGAAGGGAAACCTTGCCCTGCATTGGAGGAGTGCAGACCCTTCTCCCTCACTCTTCCCCCTGAGGACAGGTACTGGAAAGACATCCAGCTTACTTTCACGGTAGGGAAACTAGAACCTGAGGTGGCTGGTCGTCAGTTTAACGAGGGCCTCCCACGACTGAACGATCATCTCCTTCGTAGGGAACAGGATACCAAGGAAAGACTCGCCGCTTAGCTGTCACATCAGGTACAGCTAGAACTCATGGCCGGGGACACCAGAGTCCCGGACTTTTACATGGTCTTTGCAAAGTCGCACCTGACGACTGTGACCAAGGATTTATACAGCTTCGCTAGGGCTCGCAGAGCCTGTAGAGAATTCGTGTTTACCAATGCAACGGTGAAACACGAACCTCGGAGACTGATTTCCTTGAACATCTGGGGCAAACATCTCTTCCCATCCGCCTTGGTGAAAGAGATAGTGGAGAACCGGAACCTTCTCCACAAGTGGGGCATGTCCTGAAAGAGGAAGTCCTCTCAGGACAATGGCCCTCAGCCTAAGAGGAAATCCTCAAAACCTAGGCCCCAGCAACGTCAGCCAAGACGTCAGTTTCCGGGTCCCGCTACTCCCCAAGTGGCTGCACAGCCACAGCAGACCTTTCAACTGGTCCCCCAACTGGTGGTGTCGCAGTCACCAGTCTTCACCCCTGACTATGAGCAACATTCCACTACCTTTCGTCCCAGAGGTAGAGGCTCTGGCAGCGGCTCCGGCAGAGATTCTTCTCGCCGTCCCTCCAGAGGCAGAGGAGGAAGGGGAGCTAGCGGCCGAGTTGGCAAACCCTCGGGACACCAGAAGCAATGAAGTGCTTCCGGTGGGAGAAAGACTCCGCCAATTCCAGGACTGGAGCTGGACTCAACCACCCCCATCTTTCCAGCAATTCTTCCAGCAGTCAACCCCCCTCCTGGAAGAATATGTCCTGGAGCTCTTGAACAAGAAGGTGATAAAGAGGGTAAAGTCAACCAGGTTCCAAGGGAGACTCTTTTGCGTTCCCAAGAAAGACTCGGACAAACTCAGAGTAATTCTAGACTTGTCCCCTCTCAACAAGTTCATTGCAACAACAAATTCAAGATGCTGACTCTGCAAAAAATAAGGACCCTTCTGCCTCACAGGGCCTACTCGGTGTCCATAGACCTGGCGGATGCCTACTGGCACATTCCAATGAATCACTACGCTTCCTCCTACCTAAGATTTCGACTCCAAAGGAAAAGTTACGCCTTCAGGGCCATGCCCTTCGGGCTCAACGTGGCTCCAAGAATCTTCACCAAGCTGGCAGACGCGATCATCCAACAACTATGTCTGCAGGGCATCCAAGTGATGGCCTACCTAGATGACTGGCTAGTCTGGTCGATATCGCCCAAAGATTGTCTGAGAGCCTGCAACAAAGTCACCCAGTTCCTAGAGCATCTGGGTTTCAAGATAAACGCCGAGAAATCTCGCCTCTCTCCAGCTCAGAAGTTCCAATGGTTGGGAATCCATTGGGACCTTCAGTCACACCGCCTTTCTATTCCACCGAAGAAAAGGAAGGAAATAGCAGGGTCTGTCAGAAGGCTTCTAAAATCCAAACGGATCTCAAGACGCCAACAGGAACAAGTTCTCGGCTCTCTACAGTTCGCCTCAGTGACAAACCCAGTGCTTCGCGCACAGCTAAAGGATGCCGCGGGAGTCTGGAGACGATTCGCATCCATCGCTCGAAGACACCTCAAGAGACGGCTTCTGAACAGACTTGGCTTACTTTTAAAGCCGTGATCAGAAGCAAAAGCCCTGAAAAGGTCCATCCCTCTTCAACACCCGCCTCCATGGATCAACATCCACACGGACGCTTCACTGGAGGGTTGAGGAGGTCACTCCCACCAACAGCAGGTTCAAGGAACATGTTCTCCCCTCTTCAAGACCTTTCACATCAACATCTTGGAAGCCATGGCAGTTCTTCTCACCCTGAAGAAACTCTCCCCGCCTCCCTCGATCCACATCCGTCTGGCTCTGGACAACTTGGTGGTAGTCAGATGTCTCAATCGTCAGGGCTCGAGATCGCGCCCTATCTTCCGTTTGGCAGAAAGGAAGAAATGGCACCTGTCTGCAGTTCACCTACAAGGATTCCGCAACGTGACAGCGGACGCTCTATCAAGGACAAGCCCAATAGAGTCGGAATGGTCTCTAGACGCAAGATCATTCTCCTTCATCCCTCACCAAGTCCCAGAACTTCAGATCGATCTCTTCGCGACGAGCGACAACAATCAACTTCCTCGATATGTGGCCCCGTACGAGGACCCCAAGGCAGAAGTGGTGGACGCCATGTCCCTGGATTGAAACAGAGGGTCCAAGATCTACCTGTTCCCTCCACTCAACCTTCTGCTGAAAGTCTTATCCAAACAGAGAACCTTCAAAGGGACAGCGGCCCTAGTGGCTCCCAAGTGGCCCCGGAGCAATTGGTATCCCCTGGTCCTGGAGCTGTGGCCCACCCTGATTCCCCTACCGGGCCCAGTCCTCTCTCAACAAGTACAGAAGTTGACTGTCTTCACTTCATCACTGAAAGTCAGGGACCTTCATCTCGTGATTTTCTCTCGTTAGCCGTAAAGAAAAGGTTTGGGATCTCAAAGAAAAGCTTAGACTTCCTCGAGGAGTACAAGACAGAGTCTACCAGAAGGCAGTACGAATCTTCCTGGAAAAAGTGGGTTTCCTTCGTCAAGGCTAAAAATCCCACGGAGATCACCATTGATTTGTGCATATCCTTCTTCATTCACCTTCATGGACAAAGCTTAGCGGCCAACACGATTTCCACTTGTAAATCGGCCTTGACTAGACCACTCCTATACGCCTTCCAGATTGATCCGTCCAGTGACATCTTCAATAAACTGCCAAAGGCATGCACTAGACTACGCCCAGCACCTCCACCAAAACCTATCTCCTGGTCCCTGGACAAGGTGCTCCATTTTGCTTCTAGCCTGGACAACGATTCATGCCCTCTGAAAGACCTGACTCAAAAAGTTATCTTCCTTTTTGCTCTCGCATCTGGAGCCCGAGTCAGTGAAATAGAGGCATTATCAAGAGAAGAGGGTCATATCCTATTCACCGATACGGGAGATCTTACCCTCTTCCCCGATCCGACGTTTCTCGCCAAGAATGAACTACCCACCAAGAGATGGGGCCCTTGGAGAATCTGCCCCTTGAAGGAAGATGATTCTCTATGCCCAGTGGAGAGTCTTAAGGTCTATCTTCGAAGAACTTCAGACTTTGGTGGAAGACAACTCTTCAAAGGAGAAACATCGGGTAGCGACCTGTCACTGAAACAACTAAGAGCAAAAATCACCTACTTCATTCGCAGAGCGGATCCTGACACTACACCTGCAGGTCACGATCCTAGGAAAGTCGCTTCTTCTCTGAATTTCTTCCAGAGTATGGATTTCGAAAGCCTCAAGAGCTTTACAGACTGGAAATCATCGCGGATGTTCTTCAAGCACTACGCAAAACAAGTGCACGAAGTGAAGCATTTCGTGGTAGCTGCAGGTAGTGTAATGAAACCTGCTGCTTAAATCTGCATAGAACAGTGAGTTATTTGGGACTCCAACTCTACGGGTGCCTAAGTTGACCCTATCGTGATACATAGTGATTTAATGGACACTTAGTTTTTCTAATAGACTGTTCTTTATCAAAGTGAAATGTCATAGAAATTTTAAAAGCATGCCACATGCTCTCGAGCATGAACTTTAAAAAAACTGGCGTTCCCTTGAAACTTGAAAAAGCAAACTTTTCTTTTCAGACTCGAGATCACCGTCTTTCATTTTCTATGTACATTATTCATTATTACTGTAAATAAATTCTATAATCATTATTGTAATTACCTCTATAATGACTTGCAATCTTAAAAATAAAATGTCTATTTTATTACCATGTGCGTCTCCTTTCCCTCCTATTCCTTATTAAGAAATATACGATTGTTATAGTTTCATTTACCTCTTTACTGGCTGATCTAAAAGAATAATATAAGTATTTATGATATATACTCACCTATGCCTTGATAATATTCTTATTCGAATATTAACCTTTTTTCTGTCTCCGAGACCAGCATGATCTCTCCCCCAGGTGAGTAGTTCTTCAATGATCACTTCGAGATATTCCTCTTGTCCACAAGGACTTCCCTGCCAGGGGGGCAGGAAGCCAGTTCATCATAGAATCTCTGGTAAGGACATTTACTAAAATATTGCTCGAAGCCCTTGGCACTTGGATAAAAGGGGAAAAAATCCATGATACATTAATTCTCTAGTACACTTCCATCAGGATGACATGGCTTGAGCCCAAAAAACGGATTTTGAGCGAAGCGAAAAATCTATTTTTGGGTGAGATAGCCATGTCGTCCTGATGGACCCTCCCCTCTATTCTAGTTCAGCATTTCAGGCCCCTCCCTGACCTACTGTATCGCGGAGATTGGTAGGAGCTGAGCTCAGGATGAGGACAGACGTGACGTCATTTAGCAATGGCGCCCGTTTGTTTACGTCTCGAGTACCAAAAGTAGCCACGGATGAGAGTAACTTTGGAACGGCTCCTCAGTTACTTAGCACATTTCCATATCGAAGTGTTAACTCTATATAGGGTGCAGATAGCTATGTGGCGTGTTAATACATGCGTCCCCTGTTGATATACGATATCCTAGAGGGAAACCTTTAGGGTACTCGCACCAGAAGTTAGAATTCTGTGATAACCTTTAGTTTAATTCTCTGGGAATATCCACTGTAGTTAAATATACCCTAGGAAGCTACTGAAGGAACCTTCCATTAGGACGACATGGCTATCTGACCCCAAAATAGATTTTTTGCTTCGATCAAAACCCGTTTTGATATGTAGGAACACAGCTTCCTTTTTAGAAGGTAAAGGGTACATCAGTTACCCTTCCTATATTTGGATTAATCTAGTAGACAAGTACTTAAGGTAAGATATTTATTAAGAAATAGGTCTTGTACAAATTGGAGGTCCGGAGCTAACGCGGATGAACATAAGCCTGGAATAGCATGATTATTGATAAGGATAATTGTACGAATCAGTCAAGTGATCTAACTTTAATAATACACCGTATAGTGGCCTGATCACATTCGTCGAGGTCCAAATCTGTATGGATTTACCCATTGTTCACACCCACGTAGTATGCAGTCCATTGTCTGGATGGGATGCTCACACGGGCAATTGGTAGAGCGGCTGGGATCCCACTTATGAAGACTGTCTCTAGTTCTTCCAACTCCAGCTCTTGCTCAGTTAGTAGTAACCTATTCCTTTCTACAGAAGTTTCTTCCATGTGGAAGAGACTCACATGGGCTCTGGGTGGCCTCGTCAGGTAGGTTGTGATCTGCTTCTCTCCAGCGCTCTAAGGCAGTAAGTTGCCGGCTCTATTGGGTTATGAAGCTGTCACGGGATCTCAGTCTTTGTCTAAGCACCTGGAGATCATATAGCGGTCGTCTTTCATCATTCTCGTTTATATTTTGTGTCTTTGAATGGGCTGTTCAATGCTGCAATGTCTGCCACTTTATAAAGTACTGGAAGGAGTTTGCGTGTTAAGGCACCAGCAACTATGCGACATGCTTGATTTTAGTTTGGCATCAACTTAATGAGAATGACAAGACCTTATCCAGAATGGTGAGCAGTATACACCAGTGTAGTTGAATGCCTGAGTTGTTTGTCTTAGGGTTTGAGGTTTTGCTCCTCCATTTGAATTGGCAAGTATGCTAATGAGATTATTTCTAGAAGCTACCTTCTCCTATACTTTCCTTACATGCTCCTTAAAAGATAGTGTTCGGTATAATGCAACGCCAAAATATACAATGAAGCTATCATTCTCCAGTTTCTTATCAATCTATGAGATGTTCAACTCCCTTTTTGTCTGGGGGTTTTGAGATGAAAAGAACATCTTTCAGAGCTTATGTATAACAGTGGCCAGTTCCTCCCGTGCAGATTAAGAATGGACACCAACTAACCTAATCTTTCCCCCTAATGTAACCTAAAAGCAGTGTACTGACCTACTTACCTAATGAGGGGGCAAAGTGCCCCCTGCAATCCCCTACACTGCCGTATTTTGAGATAACAGTAATTATACATACAGATGGCTGCTATCATACATACATCCCCATCTTTCAAAAAAATTGATAATTTGCTCTCTGTGGGAAATAATTCCGGGAAAGGCCTCCCCGTTTCTAATTTCCGGACTCGAGCCTGAAGGATAGAGCGCCAACGCTCTCACACTTGAGAAACTAGAGAACCGCAACAAAGACGGTTTGCTTTCCCTACACACATTTAAGTCCAAAGATTATTCTATACCGGGACTGTCGGCACCGATATCACCTTGATGTTCAGACGCTACTCCAGGGCGCAGAATAGTAAATCCCAATCAAGTGTGATTGGACTGAATCAGTTACGTTAACGACAGTTTCACAAAAAGTTATGGGGAGCAGTACTGTAAAAGTCAAAACGTCCTAAGGACCACCGGGAGGTAATACCGTAGAACATTACAATAAAGGATTGACACCGATAGCTTTACATTGACGTGAATATAAACTTGCCCAAAAGTCATATCTCACCTCTTGAGGTAACTCATTTAGTCATATCAAAATGTAAAGGTTAAGTTAAAAACAGTTAATAATTTATCCTAACAATGGCGTTTATTTCTATAAATTACAACAGGAATTTTCACCTAACTGACACGGGAAAAACCAGCAAAACTACCCAATTGAAATTTGAATAAAGACCGCATAGCATATGAAAAATAAAAAAATGCCAAGAAAATGGTCAAATCAATTGAATCGTAAATTAATAATCAAATAACTAATCAACCAATGAAGGTAAAAATGGTGACTGAAATAATACCAAAAGTTCTACTCACTACTTTGAACACATTCCTCTCGGGCAAAAATTTCAAACTTGATAGAGGGGAACGGGAACACAACTTATAGTAATGGACACATCACAAAGGATTAAACCAGAGAGTTTGAACATGACTTCCTAGCTAAATGTGCACATCATCAAATAAAGGCTAGAAAAAAAAGGGGGAACAGTTTTTTGGCCTAGGTTGAGCACCATTAATTAGTAATGGACACATCACAAAGGATTAAACCAGAGAGTTTGAACATGACTTCCTAGCTAAATGTGCACATCATCAAATAAAGGCTAGATAAAAAAGGGGGAACAGTTTCTTGGCCTAGGTTGAGCACCATTAATTAGTACTCACGCTCTTGAGGATTGATTGTGGACGTAGTGGAAGCATCTTGTAAACTGTTAAGAACACGGTGCATCTTCAGTTCTGTACTGATGTGTTTTGTCTTCGTAAGCTTATCTTCTAAATAATGGCTCAAAGCAAGGCATACTTTTGGTCAGTAACTGTTTGACCAACAGGTAGTTGAACCGACGCCTAAGTTAAAACGACGTCTAAGTTGAAGGGGCTATGCCTACGTCCGCCTTCCACGCTTCCTGATTTTTAATACATACAAAAAAATTAAGTGGCATTTAGTGATGTTCAATAACACAGGAAACAATCCTAGCTAAACAGACTTATAAATAGGTATCGAGATGTAAATAGCAATACGCTAAGATCAATGAGTTACTTAAATTAAAGAGTTACTTAAATACAAACCATTTATGGTTAAACATCCAAAGCTTCAAGAGCATTTGGAACAGAACGCAACCAAGCACTGTTTTAAAAATTGTTGACGGTCGGTTGCATCGTCAGAGCTCAGGATACGAGATAAAATCATCTACAGAGGAATGAGGTGATGAAAGGTAAAGCATTACAAGGGAATGATGGACATGTTAGCAGCAATGAATATTTAAGGGTATAATAATGAGGGTTACAAAGGAAACAAAAGAAAAACGAGATGCGTAAAACCCAGAAAATAACAACCAAAAAAAAAAATATGGAATGACGGGGATTACTAAATTAAAGTGTGGAAAGAATTTCCACACCCTGCCAAGTAAGAGCGTGAGAGAAGGGGGGTTCTACTAACAACAGGAAGGGTATGGAAGGAAGGGGGCATTCCCTATCCCTTTCAAATTTACTGCACTTTCTGGAATAAGGCACGGGCTTTATCTGCCGCCGCCCTACAAGGTTGCCCTCGAGAGGACACAGGATCAGGTTTGGGAAGAGGGGCAACATCATCAGAAGAAGCGTTATTTAGAGGGTCCTCTGAGGGAGGATCTGGTAACTGGGGTGTCGTGAGCGCATCAGGACCACCTTGCTCCAGTTCAGTGATATAGGGACCTGTGACATTTATCTTCAATGGGATAAGACGGTTAATGCGACGCACATATATTCCATGAGGGGTGCGCACCTTCACAGATCTAATATGACCATCTTGACCGGGATAGGTTTCAAGGATACGGGCCATGGGTTATCTTCCCGATTTACTTCATCCAAAATTAACAAACATAAATCTCCATTTTTAGAAGGCACAGGGTGGATACGATTATTTTTTAAGTGACGTTCACGAAGGGAATTGACATAATCCTGAGTCCATCGTTTTAAAAACACTTGCAACATGTTTGTGAGTTCCTGATAACTAGCTGGGAGGCTGTTCCCTTCCCTATATGTGGGGTCATCGAGGTCGGTCATAAGGACCTGAGGAGCAAGTAAGAGGGTTCAACCGTAAAGCAGATGACTCGGAGTCAAGGGGGTATCAGTAACGTCGTTGACATCCAAGTAAACTAAAAGTCTATCGTTGATGACGCATTCGTCTTCTTGTACCAAAGTGACAAATTCATTATAGGTAAGATACAATTGATACATGGCTTTCCTTAAATTAAGTTTGGTGAAGCCTATTAGCCTTTCATAAAAGCTCCCTGCCGAGGGGCACGGGGAGTGATGAATTTCCAGGTCTGGTTATGGGAAGATTTAAACCCATCGATTACAGGGTGATGCATAAGTTCAGTTAGAAGAGTTTGACCAGCTTGGAAAGTGAAAGCATTATCAGAGACAACACAGTGTGGCATACCAAATCGAGCGGCAAATCTGCGCACTGCTTGCACAAATTCAATGACCGTTAACAAAGTTGTGACTTCTAGAGCTACGGCTCTGGTTACTGCGCAGGTGAAAAGTAAGATGAAAACAAAATCTACATGTGAATTGTATACCTTAAAAGCTCCAGTGAAATCTAAGCCAGTTACTCGGAAGGGGACTCTTGAAATGAGGCGATTGGGATGATACTGGGCTAATGGAGGCATTGGGTATAGGGCCGCTGCACCTTCCGGCAATGGATGCAACGGCGCAAAATTTTCTTGATTTGCTGCCGCATTTGGGGAACCCAAAACTGTTTACCTAATTCAACAAGGAGTGTTGAAGTATTACAGTGTAGCAAACGTTCACGCCAATGTCTGATAATAAGTGTCCAAAGGGCACATTGATGTTCCAGCAAAATGGTATCTACATAATCTAATTCCACATGAGCATTACTGAGACGGGAACTAGCTTTGAGAAGACCTTGGTTATCCAGGTAAGGTTTACGTTGGCCGATGAAAGCTCGTTCGTCCGAATTGAGACGAACGTCTTCACCTTGCACTTGCTTCAGAATGTTAGGATAACTTTCGGCCTGGGAACATTTCAACATGACTGTTAAGGGTGGGAGGTTGAATTTATTGGTTAGATTAGGGCAATGTTGTATCCATTGGGGAATTAAACGAAGGAGTGCAGTGTAGCACTTGATCGCGTCGTCAAAAGAGCTTTAATGATTAAACAGTCGTACTCCGGGGGGATCGAGCCAAATAGGGCATGAACATATCTCGGTGTTAATAGAGAACCTGCTTTGATCGGGGTACTCTGAAGGGTTACTGAGCCAAGGAGGATCTTGTAGCCAAAATTTATTCTTAAGAATATGCCTGACAGCGACACCACACGATGCCAAGTTCGCAAGATTGTTATTAGTGGGGACATGCTTCAGGTTAATATTACAAGTTAATTTAATGATGATTATCTCCTCCACACGGTTAAGGACGTGAGGGGAGTTACCTTTAGAATTATGGACCCACTGGAGGGCAGTTGAAGTGTCGAACCAAACAGTGACCGAAGCGTATATGCCAGGGAGCAGTTCTGACAAGTGTTTGGCTAAACAACAGCCCAATAAGAGTGCAGTTAACTCAAGTTTGGGAATGGTTTAACTTTCATCCATTTCCAACACACGCTTAGGGGTAACTCGGGCTTTAGCCGTAAGGAGGCAAGAATTACTTTCCTGGGTGACTATGTAAGCAGCTACTCCGAAAGCGAGATTGGAAGCATCAGCAAAAATATGCAATGCTGGTTGACTGCCATCATGCGCATTACGAGGGACTTTAATTTGTTCAAGATCTTTGTACCTTTTGATGATATCACTCAGTTCTTCATCACGACAACATGGCTATCTCACCCAAAAATAGATTTTTCCTACGTCAAAGTCCCTTTATTGTTAATTTAGTTTTTAAGCATAATGAATCTTTTTGTTTTATTGCCATTAGTTCTTATCCTGTCTGGAGACATTGAGTGAAATCCGGGACCAGCAAATTCTAATTTTCGTTAGTGTAGTCTACTGTATTGCAATATTCGCGGTCTGCATGCAAATATTCAAGACCCTACAGTTGCCTCCAGACAATATAGTATTCTTTTGTGCTCAGGAATTTTGGTTTCTAGTATTGGAAACTCATCTGAGCTCCTTGTAACTGGTTTTATGAAGACAATAATTTTCAAGCGAGACGCTTTCCCTAGCTCCAACTACGTTCGCTTCAAATTGTGTGTATGAGAAGACCAGGAATTGAACGAGTTTTAAAAATAAACATAAGATGTTCAATATAATATTATTATCATTGAGCGCATTTTTATATCAAAAATAGGTTTTGAGAATATCATACAATTTCATTTTGGAATTATTGAGTTTTTCCATAAAAAGAAGCCTTTGTAGTTTATGGGGACAGCCCTTTGACCGGCCGAAAATCGAGTAAAAAAAGTCCGAAATCAGCTATTTTTCTAGGGAATGGTCACGGAATGAAATGATATTAAATTAACTAGTTTTGTAAATGCATGTCCCAACAATCTACATACTAGAACCACTCTGGTCATGGATGTCGGAAATGTGCGAGAAAAATGGACAAATAACCCAAAATTCCCCTCCTAACCTGGCCTACAAGCCATTTCCTTACCTTCCTCGTTACCTAGCCGGGGGACTAACGGCCCCCTGCGACCCCCCAACCACTGTCGCTAATATACAAACCCAACCTAACCGAACCTAGTAGTTCCCAGGTCACTACCCCTACCCGCCCCGGACCCCCTTCGTAAGTCTCTCTCCTACACAAAAAAAAAAAAAAGGTATGGGCAGCACCCAAAATTATAAACCACATTGTCATAATAAAAAAGTTACTCAGGCTTACCTTAATATTCGATGTCACTAAATCCAAAATCCTTGGGTTCTTGCACCTTCACAAATTTTACACTTCTCACATGGACCCCTAAAATCCCCTAAGAGGCCTTCTCGAAATAAATAATGAAAAAATTCGGGGCAACTTGAGTAAAATCACGTAGGTGTATATACCTTAGTCTTAATCGAATCAATTTGATCAATATGAGTGATAAACTCAGCAACATCGCTCAAAGAGACTCCAGGTCAATCTCGGGTCATGTGGGGGGGGGGGGATTAAAAACTTGAAATCACGCGGCCAACGAAAGGGTTAGTTCAGTTGCTTTGTTTGACACTGGCTTTATCTACCGAAATTTCTTAACTAGATGTTGGCTAACCTAACCTTTGGTTGTATATAAAACAAATTAGTATTCGGCATAATTTCAGGACGTGTCCCAACGAAATAACAATCTTAACAAGAGGTTAAAAATGAATATTGTTGGAATTAACGAAAACATAAGTCCGAACATCGATAACTGTTCAAGCTTGCGCCACCAGCTGATAGGCTAACTGAGCGCCGCCAAACGGGTGTTGTTATAGTCCTGGTTCCTGGTTCCTGGTTCCTTATTGCTCACTCCGCAAAATAAGTTTGCGGGCACTCTATCTCTTTATAGATAGGTGCAAAGCTTCTAAGCTTATTCTTATTATTAAGTTTATATCATCTGTGCCTTAAATAAATTAATATTATAATGAGGTTCACAATCTTTACTTTTATTCCCTTATACTTTGAAATTGGATACGATAACACCTTGCTATCATCAGTTTTGGCAACCTATTGTGGTAATCAGTTTGGGCTTCCTAAACTCTTCTTTTATATTCATTGCCCTATCTATAAATGCAGCCAGATCTCTGCTAGGATTTTTTAGCATACCTAAACTTATTTCTACATTCTTTAGCTGTTCTAACTTTGGGCATAAAAATAAATGTTCGGTGGTGTCTTCTTCCTCTTTGCATAGATCACACAAATTGTCATCATATTTTCCCCTGAAATTTGCTTTTAAGTTGAGCATATTTAATCTTGCTTTCATCACAAGGGATGCCTTATCCAGATACATTTCTCTGATATAAGGCATAGGGCCATTTCCTTTAATAAATCTTAATTTTTTCATTATTTTCTTTTTTTCTTCAATAGTTTCTTCTATTTTTTCTATAATTCTTTTCTTGATTTCTTTTTTCAGGGTCCTTTTCCCCCAACTTCTTATTTCTTCCACTTCCATCCCATATTTACTGCAGATTTCTTCTACGCTCTTGCTCCAGCACTTCCCATACGGGTTCTTCAACTGATCCTCAATTATCTCTCTTACTAGTCTTTTTTCCTCGGAGTTTATGATGTTATGGAAGAGCATTAACTTCTTATATTCTATTCTGCAGGACACCGGCCATATTCCTGTTTCTGCAAGTATGCCCCAATATGGAGTACTCGCAGGTAGTTCATACATATTTCTTATTATCTTGTATTGGAGGTTTTCTAGATCTTTCATATCTTTGTCCCTAATTACACTCCAGGTCTCCACGTTGGCAAATATTGTTGGTACAACTACTGTTTCATATATTTTCTTTCTGACTTCCAATGCCATCTTTCCAACTTTTCTCGTATCCCCATATTTTCTTATTTCTTGGGTCATATATGCAACCCTCTGGGTTTTTTTACTGATACTCAATTCTTTGTTTCCCTTCTCTGTATACCATTCACCCAGATACTTATATTCCTTAACTAAACTTACTTTTCCGTTCTTCACTTTTGTTTCAATCTCCACCTCTTTCTCTTTCTTTCTTTTGTTAATTCTTAATACACCCGATTTTTTGGGGTTGGTGTTTATAGTGAATTTCTTTAGGGTCTCTAGGCTATGACAGTTACTTATGGCACTTTCGATACCATCTTTCCTTCCTGAGGGAAACATTATATCATCTACATATACAAGTGATTCAATTTCAATATTTCTTATCAATGTGATATTTTTTCTGCTAATGCTATTAACTTTGTCAGTTGCTATACTGCATAGCTTGGGTCCATATATAGTTCCTTGTCTAACATTTCCTTCAATCGTTATATCTTCTGTTGTACCTGCTGGACAGTTGATGGCTGCTCTACCTTTTTCATTCATTTTTTTAACTATCAATGCTTCTTTCCATCCTATCATTTTTCCCATTTCTTTTATGCAGTCCTTTAGATCTAGCTTATCAAAGCACTTATACGCATCACAGAACCATACGTATGTCGACCCTCCCAAATAGGCGTTATAGTCTATTACTGCATTTAGTGTAAGCAGATGATCGGCCGTAGATCTTCCTTCAATGCCTCCACACTGGAATCGACTCATCTCTTCTTTGAATCTGTCCTTATATTTTTTCATCCTTATTTTCTCGTATATTTTACTAATTATGCTTGTAATGAATAAGCCTCTTTTATTTTCTAGTTCCATTTTATTTCCCTTTTTGTGGATTGAAAGTATCCACATCTCTTCCCACTCTTTAGGGATACATATGCTTTCGTCAATTTCTGTGAGTATCAGCTTCAGGCTTTCTATTATCTCATTCCCCATCATTTTAATCATAACATTGTTCAATCCTTGCCTGTCCATTGTGTATTTGTCTTTCAGGCTTTTTATGATGGCTTCTACTTCTTGATATGTTATTTTTTCTTCCTTGCTGGATCTCACTCTGTCACTTCCTGACAGCCATTTATCAAACATGTTGATTTCTTCTG
The DNA here is from genome assembly GCF_036898095.1 of Palaemon carinicauda. NCBI lineage: Eukaryota > Metazoa > Arthropoda > Malacostraca > Decapoda > Palaemonidae > Palaemon > Palaemon carinicauda. The sequence goes on from NW_027169369.1 coordinate 177,549, forward strand.
CCAGGGTCTCTTCTTCACTTAGGGGATTTTCTAGCTTAAATAAATCACTGTAGAATTTCTCATATTCTTTCTTTATTTCTTCAATATCCTCTATTATTTCCCCATCCTTTCCTCTGATTGCTGTACATTTACTGGCATTTTTTCCATCCACTTTCTTCTTGAATTCCCAGAAGGCTGTGCTGTTCATACCTCCTTTTGCTTTGATTTCTTCTACTTGCTTGATTATTCTTAAACGTTCCTCTTTTTGTTTTTCTTCTTGTATGTATAGGTCAACAAGGCTCTCCTGTACTTTCATTCTTCTCTTGACCTCATTGTTTTCCTTTCCAACATTAATACAATTCTTTTTTAAGGTTCTTTTAAGTTTCATTAATTTCCTTAATTCCTTGGACCTCTTGTTTTTTCTGTTTGTCTCTTTTACACTACATTTTCTTAATATTTCTTGCACTTTTTTTTGCCATTTTGAATATTTTATTCTTATATTAGCTTTTTCTTTGGCAATCTTTATGAGTTCCTTTTTATCTTTGTGGACTTTTAGATGGTTCCAGACTATTTTATATCTTACCTTTCTTTCTTACTTGTTTAGGGTCAACCAATTCATTTCGAGTAGGATGGCACAGTGATCAGAATACACCATTTCTTTTGATATTCTGTAGGGTGTTATCAATTTCTCTTCGTCAATTACCATGCTCCTAATGCCTTCTTCGTCTTCTTCTCTAACTAGAGCATAATCTATCACTGATTTCTTCTCTTTTTCAATTCTCGTCCAAGTCCCTCTGCATTTCGGGTTGCTATTTGCAATTATCATGTTGGACTCCTCTGCTAAATCTCTTAACATTTTGCCTGATTTTGTAATCTCATTACTATTGTTTTTTATTATGCTTCCTACTTTACAGTTGAAGTCTCCCATTACCATTACTTTTTCTTCTCTGCTATTTGCTATCATTATTTCGTCTTTAATAGACTTGTACATATTTTCTAAATGGCTTGACTTTGTTTTATTTTCTTGTGGGGCATAGATTACTCCTAATCTGACTTTAGTCTTCCCATTATCAATTTTTACCCATTGAGACTCGTGACCCGATTTTCGCTTTTTATTTCCACCGTTACGTTTTGCAATTCATTTTTTATTGCAATCAACACTCCTCCTCCGTTTGATTTTCTATTATTATTAAAGACTCTATAACCTGCTATCTTCAAATTTTCTTCCTCCTTCAGATGTGTTTCTGTGATGCAAATAACGGTTGGTTTAACTTTTTCTATTATTTCCTCTAGCGAGTCCACTTTTGATTTTATGCCCCTTATGTTAATGTAATAGAGCTTGAAAGCTTTGTAAAATTTTGCTTTCTTTTTTCCTCTTCTCTTTTTATTTCTTCTTTTCTCTTCCATTTTTACAGGCAACGACCAGTTCTTCCTTGACCACCCTGTGGTATCATGTAGTCCATTCCTAAGGCTGTGTTGGGGTTTCCCACTGCCCTTTCTGCCCACGTCAAGTTGTGTTGGCTCGGGTTGTATGATTTTTCGTACCTTATTTCTCGTATCAATCTCCCCATTTCCTCCATTCTTGAATTTAAAAAATTTAATTGGTTTTCCATCCTTTTTCTACTTGGACCGTTGCTTACTTGATTCCTTACTTTTCCCCCCTTTATATGTTCATACTGCTCCTCGTTTCCTCTAAATTTTGATCTGGTTTCATTGAATCTAACATTGTTGTGCCTGAATAAGCATGTATGGCCTCTTTTGCAGGTACCGTTCACATAATCTCTGCATATTTTCGATCCATCTTTCCCATAGTTTATTTTGTTGACCATTTTCTTTTCCCAGTGACCATATTTGCACTCCCTGCCTAACCTACACCTGCCTTCTTTGTAAAACTTACATTGAATATGCTTCCTCATCTCGTTTCTCTGAGGGTTATCTTCACCTTCCTGGCTGCGTCTGTGGAGGAAGTCGCATGATCGTCCTTTTTTACAGATTCCCTTTCTAAAGTACAGAGTACAGGTAGGAAACAATGCTTGCAGGGAATTTTACGATCGAGTAAGTTGGCCGTGGCTTCAGCAGACGACTCATTGTAACGACCTTTCCCTAACCTAACATTTCATGATCATTATCCTAGAAGTATCAAATTTCACTATAAATGACGTGTCCCTAAAAACTACAAGCTTAACCAAAGAATAAATATGTAGATTGACGGGACAGTATTGAACTGTAAAACCGAACGTTTCTTAGACTGGGATGACACAGGCTCTATCTATCGGGAAAATTGGAAACTAAGCAGGAGCTACCCGTGACTTGCGTTCGGACCGTGCTGAACTTTGAAAATATGGCCGTGGTAAAGATAAATTATGATATCATTCAAAATGATGAAATAACATCATATTATGGTATATTGGATCATTGTAAAGAACATCTTCCCCATAATGAAAAACGATTTGGCTAGTAATAAGAAAGATATCGCCCTGTCCCCAAAAACTAGACACCTATGTTCGCTTCAAATTGTGTGTATGAGAAGACCAGGAATTGAACGAGTCTTTAAAATAAACATAAAAAGATGTTCAATATAATATTATTATAATTGAACGCATTTTTATATCAAAACTAGGTTTTGAGAATATTATTTAATTTCATTTCGAAATTATTGAGTTTTTTCATAAAAATACCAGTTCCTTAGAAAAGTTATCTAAAATCCAGTGGTCTTTTCAAGATGGGTTGTCACATCTAGCAAAGCTGAAACTAGCCATTTAAATCATTCTTGACAGGTAATGAGCACTCACATCATCACATGCTCTGCCTCTAAAATCTATATTAATAATCTTCCGAGCTTTAGAGAAAGAGAGTTATCAAGATAATGGGACATCAGTGATGCCATTTTTGAGTCAATAATTTAACTCCAGATCTAGAGTATTATCTATAAAACTAGTTACAAAATTGGCTGTTGAGTATAGCATAAAATCTGGAGTATTGGTATCAGTTTTAGGTATTAATAATTCCGCACTCTAATGCCGATGTCAAACGGATCTTCAGCCATTTGAATATCACAAAATCAAAACTATAAAACAAAATGAACAGAGACTCTAAACGCAATCCTTCATGTGAAATATGGGCCGAAAACGGCAGAGAAAGTGCTGTTGTAATTATTCATATCCTCGTGAAGTTCTGGATAAGATAGGACACAATGAAACCTACAAAAAACGGGAAAGTCGAAATCAAGTAGGCATGCAAGGTGTTGCGGAATACCCGTTAGCGTCGGTACCATCATGTTACTTGACGAATTTGAAGCTGTTCAGACGTCCATCAGGGATTCTGATGATAGAGAGCAAGAAAATCTTTTAAGTATGAATTATTAACAGAATTTTTGTATAATTTTGTTAAAGTTCCTATCCCACTCTTTTTTATAAAGAATTTAACATTGTGCTTTAATGGTTTTTTGTTTTGTATTTTGTTTGTTGTACCTTTTTTCAGTATATATATTTTATTACAAAAGTCTTTTCAATAATCCTTTCCATAAAAGTAAAGTAAATTATTATGAAGATCTAGAGGATTTTCCAGAGGACTAAAGAAAAATCGGTTTCATTGTATATTATTACATCTCAATGTATCCTAGTATTCCAACTACTTTTTCTTATAGGAAAAATTACGCTCCCTTCGAAAATAACACTCTTTCCCGTCGCAAATGAATAGTTACAGAAATATATATACATCTATATCCGCCGATAATGGGGGACCCCCAGTGGGAACTCGGGGTTTTGGGTGGGGAAAACATACTGGGGAATCGATATATAACCGTAATTCAGTCCTTTTCTTCTCTATACATTTCTTTCTTGTATTTATTATAACCGTAGGAAAATACAAATCAGTATACCTGGATATATTTGGGAGGAGCCGTTTCAAAGGTTATTTCTTGTAGTAATACAGTAACCAGTGCTGCCAACGCCTGATGTAGATTAAATGTTAGCATTCCATACCTGATGTAGATCAAATGTTAGCGTTTCATGCTAACATTAGCACCCATTTGTTCGTTTGTTCGTTCGCCCCACCTTCCGTCCTTTGTTTCTCTCCATTATTACTCTTTTTATTACCGTATTATTTTCTCATTTTATATTCCCATTCAATATAATTTATCATACATTCCATTTTACCTTCCTATATTGGGTTTATTTGTTTTGTTATTTCCTTTCCCATTTGTACATACGTTCGTTTCATCAGTTTCCGATCTGCGCATATATCCCCCCGCTCCCGGCGCAGGAGTTTCCACTCCCCCTTTTACTCTTTTTATTAGTGTTATTTTCTCATTTTTTATTCCCATTCAATATTATTTATCATTCATTCCATTTTACCTTCCTATATTGGTTTTATTTGTTGGGTTATTTCTTTATCCCTTCCCGGTTTCACATAAATTCTTACCCTGGACTATTTTTTTTATCCAGTTAATTCTCGGTATGATCTCCTCATTTTATATTCCCATTCACTATTATTTAACGTTCATTCCATTTTATCTTCCTATATTGTTTGTAATTATTTTTGTTGGTTAGTTCCTTTTCTCTCCTCTGTGTCTTATAAAACTTTTCTTTCGTCTAGTTTCCGTATTTAGTTCATACATGTTTTCTCTTTTGTTCGTTGTTTTTCCCTTAACCAATCACTCTAGGCCTATTCAGATATCTCCCTACCCCCCCCCCTTCCTTTATCTCTGTATGCGCTGTTTTCCGACCCATTGTTCCCCTGCCTTTCCCGTTTTAACCTTTGACCTAGTTACTCGTCCTTCGTTACTAGTGCGTTTTTTTCCCATATTTTGAGATGGATCATATTATAGAAACTTGTACCGGTTGCAGCATTCCGTATCTAAAAGCAGTGGCTCAATTCCATGGTGATTTTGGTGATAATTCAGGTTATGTTGATCATTTTCTTAAAGAAGTTAATCCGTCAGTCTCTTCCTTCCGAGTCCAGCAAGTTTCGACGTTTCCTTCATAAAAGTAAGTCATTAGTCAATAGTCATTATTCGTGTTTTGTGACCGGGGTACTTCTAGGCAAGGTTAGGTGGGTTTGTTAGGTTCTGTGGCCTTTCTGTACTTTTTATATATTTCGTACCAGTTATATGGAGAAATTATTGAATATATCTGAGGAGATATTTAGCAGTTCTAGCTCTAGTAATGACATCGTGTCGTTGGTAGTTCTGTGTACCATTCGTCTCCGTTGGTAGTACTGTGTATCAAGGTAAGTCATTCCCCAATGCTTATTATATGAGTCTTGTGACCGGGGTACTTCTAGGCAAGGTTAGGTGGGTTTGTTAGGTTCTGTGGCCTTTTGGTACTCTTTATTTATTGTGTAATAGTTTTATGGTAGTATTATTTAGTTTACGTATGGAAAAATTTATTTCTACCTCTAGTAATGACATCGTGCCGTTGGTAACACTGTGTACCATTCGTCATCGTTGGTAGTTCTGTCAAACATTGGTAACGTTGTTAATGTTATCGTCCCCGACATCTGTTGTTTATATATTGCATCCGTAATAACATAAACCAATTCGTCAACTTATAACTAACCGAATTGGTTGATCTGTTTGTTTGCGATTGAAATGATCATCAAAATCGGTTAAATCTCGTTATTTGCTATAGGAAATCATATATTTCTTGTACGTAATCACACGATGTAATAATATACAAAATTACCGAAAAATCTGGCGTAAATCTAGAGGATATGTGCTACAAATCTGGAGGAAAGGTAGCGATATGAGTTGGCAACAGTGCAGTACATATTGAAGGCTTTCAACAGGGTTAAATCCCTGTCAGTTCACTCACACCAATAAAACCCCTGTACCTTTGCCCTAGTACACGGACTTAGCAGCCGCCTTGGAGAACACCTTTCAAATCTCATGAGATTCCATAAAGTCATTCTCATTGCAATGGCACTTCTCTCTCTCTCTCTCTCTCTCTCTCTCTCTCTCTCTCTCTCTCTCTCTCTCTCTCTCTCTCTCTCTCTCTCCTTCATTCCACTGACTTTGATGCTGTTGCCATTCAGTTGGACTGCCATCAGATGGACTATATATATATATATATATATATATATATATATATATATATATATATATATATATATATATATATATATATATATATATATATATATATATACTACCTGCTAAATTTATGTAAAATTGAATCCAAGTAGAAATTCTGAATACTTTGCATTTTGGTTTCTTAGTGGAATTGACAAATAACGGTAATGTCATATATAAAGGTCTAGGAGACTATATAAGGAACTCATTCAAAGTAAAGGCACTTGTACAAATACAGAGATATAGTACTTTCGAGTAATTATCTTGTATACACCCATCAGGACGACATGGCTGAGTTCAAAAAATGGATTTTGAGCAAAGCAAAAAAAACTATTTTGGGGTGATATGGCCATATCGTCCTGATGGGCCCTCCCTACTTTCGAAAAGGAGTACACAAATATGTAACGAAAGACCCCCCCCCCCCCCGAATCTACTCTATATGCGGCTATCCAAACTTAAATGCATCAAGGAATAGTTACGCCATAGTAGTACTGGGAGGAGATTAATCGGGTAGCCTTGCTAACGGCTCCCCTTCAAACTCGCCACTCTTCCCCCTCAAAGCGAAAACTCTATTCGGGGTGAAGATTGCTATGTGTTGTATCAAGAAATACGTCCCCTGATATTATACGATATCCTTAAAAGTTATATTAAGGATACTCGCGCCAGGAGTTAGAATTCTGGAGACCTATGGTTAATTCTCTGGGAGTATCACTGTAGCCAAATATCCCTTAGAAAGCTTCCTAAAAGAACCTTCCATCAGGACGACATGGCCATATATCGCGAAAATAGATTTTTCGCTTTGCTCAAATCCGTTTAATAGAACCAAAACCTTTATGGAAAGAATGGGCAACCCTTTTCTATTAAGACTTAAATTAGTGTCGGTTTAGTATATGGCCTACCTTTTTTTTATTCTGGTTTAGTATGCGGCCTATCGAGCTTGTTAGGTTATGTTAGGTTAGGTCAGGTAGGGTTAGGTTAGGCCACATGCTAAAACAGATAGAATTGGGTAGGCTGTATTCGAAAGATAGGCCACACACTAAACCGGCACCCTTAAATCGAAGGCTTTTTAGACATCTTTCTACCAGATCGAAGAAATGGAGGCTAACGTTACCTGGAACCAGACACCCCTAACTTTAAGAGTACAATAACCTCAACAAGAAAATAATTGGTGTTCCTGGTGTAATTTGATTGCTCCTGACGTTGATATTTTTCCGAGACTGCATTTTGCAACTTGAGATGTTTCAAACACAAGAAATTAAATATGAAAAACTATATTTCAAAAGTAAAACAAAGAAAATAGATACGACCTAAGTGAAGGATACCACCTAAGGTAGCTGCTTTGGGTCGATTAAGGTGGGTCGTGGCTCTGGGTCTGGTTCAACAGCTGGAGTTGGAGCAGAAGGTGTTTCATCAACGAGTAGAACTGTCACTGGATCTTCCTGCCGAAGTCTTTTTAACAGGGTGACAGCCATTTCTTCCACAGTGAGGTACATGTCATTCAGTGATGGTTCAGGAGTGGCAGCAGAAGGGTTGGTGTCCATGGCTGATGTATTAGCGCTTTGTGCAGGAGCATTGGTCAGTGGTGCGCCAGCAAGGAAAGGTGTGGAGCCAGCAGGTTGGTCTTTAGCTTTCTTCTTCTTAGTCGCTGGTGCTACAGGCATAGGGAATTAGGCCTGCATAGGAGTTCTGGTTACAGCAGGATATGCAGCAGTGGTCTTCAAAGCATTGCCTTTTGAAGAGGAGGTTTGGACAGTTATTAAAGGTTTTTACTTGATCTTTGAAAGGTCAAAGGATCCGTGCTTTTCAAAGTGGTTGCATACTTTTTCTGATGCAAACTCACAGTTTCTGCAGTTGCATTTGACTTGGTGAATGGAGAAAAACTCATCCTGAACAGTTTTGCTCTTGATTCCCACAACAACAAGAATGAATATGTTGACACTGTGCCATTCATAATCCCTGCAGAATTGACATTTGCAGTTCGCTGAATACTCCTTGCAGTGTCTGTTCTCTTTGTATAAGTGAGTCCATGCCCAGACACCTAAATAGAAGACATACATGGCAGGCACAGAAGGGAGACTGGTGTCTCCTGTGCCGGGTAAGCACGTACTAGCACTGGCAGAGAGATCCTCTCAGTCTGGGAATGAGCTGAGATTGCCTTGCCTTATACAATACACTGTCTCTTGCATAGGCAGTTTGTGAGACTCTTCTATGCTGACTTGTTAGATTGTCCAGCCTTGTGCTACTAAGGGTGGAGAGGGGGTTATTCATATATGGTCAGTCTCTAGGGTATTGTCCTTCATTTAAGGTATTATTATTGTCTCTTGCCTCTGTTATTCCTGAGAAACCTTTGAACCTTAAGGACAGCAATAAAGTTGCATGGGCCCATGCTCTTGATTGGCCTCTAGGCTTCAGCCTTATGTCTGAGAGAGAGAGAGAGAGAGAGAGAGAGAGAGAGAGAGAGAGAGAGAGAGAGAGAGAGAGAGAGAGAGATGCTTCTAGTTCTTGGTTCTTTATAAATCACAGAGTTTTTTAGGTGTGAAGATTTTCCCTGATTGCACATCAACATTTTAAGTGAAATCAACGACTTTTTATATTTACCTTTAAATGAAAATAAAAAAAAAATATAAAAAATACTAACAATTTCATTCATTTAAAAATAAATTTATCAAGAAATGCAAATTATCTCGCATTTATGTTTCTTTTTCTGATTTCTAGAAAATAACAAAGTGATGAGTTCTTCACCATGCGTTGTTAGATTGTTTACCTACAGGCCAACCAAGGGAAAGGCCCGTGCCAACAACAAGTGTTGGCTTTAATACCCCAAGAAGAAGAAGAAGAAGATTGAAAATTATATAATCACTTGTTAGTTTTTGAGGAGTACAGATTAAATTCTGCTCCTTATTATATTCACTTAAATACAAGTAGAATCATTACAATTACCTGAATTTACCAGCAATGGATCATGACAGTTGTCACCTCACCTAAAACGTTAAGCTGCGCGTCTGACCAATTTGTACTGTTTATTATGCACAGATAATTTATTTGTATTGTTGATACCATAAAGAAGTTTAATTTGTATTGTTTATACCACAAAGACATTATTGTAATCAAAACTTATTTACTGACCTAAATTTCTCCCTCAGATATGTTTTGTCAATAAATATAATGTTAATGAGAAGATATTATAAAGTATTTAATAACACCAACAGAAGTCAACGACAAGAGCTTGTTTCCAGATGAACGCTCCATAATCTTGCAACTTTTCACATATCTTGAAATCATACTGTGATAAATTACACAATACATACGAAAAACCTATTATAAACTTTCTTTGAATGCCAGAATCTACTAAAATTATGGAATTAATAAGACTCACTATCGATGAGAGCTTGCAAGTAGGTACTGTCAAATATTGAGGGAATTGCTGTTGTCACTCGGTAGTGGAATTATGAATTTGTTTACTTGTTATTTTTATGCAGATTATGGAACACTTATAGTATCCTCAAACCAAAAAAAAAAAAAAGGGTTATTAATAGAACCTAACTATACGGAAAGAATAGCAAATCCTTTTCTATGTGGACTTAAATTGGTGCTGGTTTAGCATGTGGCCGACCTTTTTTTATTCTGGTTTAGTATGATCCCTACCTGGCTTGTTAGGTTAGGTTATGTCCAGTCAAGTAAAGTTAGGTCACATACTAATACAGGTAGAACTGCGTAGGCCATAATCGAAAGGTAGCCCACATACTAAACCGGCACCCTTAAATCGAAGGCTTTTTAGACATTTTTCTAAATGATGAAAGAAATGGAGGCTAACGATCCAGTGAGGAGCATTTCTTCAGATGAAACTGAATCCAGACAGCCCTAACTTCCTCAGTACAATAACCTTAACAAGAAAATAAGTGGTGTTCCAGGTGTACTTGGCCCAGTCTTATTCTGCATCTATACTATTGGTCTATCAAGATTACTACAAAGGCATGGTGAGAAGTTCAAATTATTTGCAGATGACACACAGTTTTACTTCTCCATAAAACGGATTTTGAGCAAAGCGGAAAATCTATTTATGGGTGATATCGCCATGTCGTCCTGATGGATGGTTCCTTTAGGTAGCTTTCTAAGGGATATTTGGTTAAATTGATACTCCCAGAGAATTGATCACAGGTCTCCAGAATTCTGATCAGCTTGTCGAATTTGGTGTCAGAGGAAACCTTCTGAAGTGGATAAAAGGTTATCTCAGTAACAAATAATCGCCTGTTTTCTTTAAGGGTGCATGTAGCTCCTATGAAAATTTTGAGCTTGGCACACCTCAGGACGGTGTATTGAGCCCATTTCTTTTTAATATAATTGTGCACCGTGTACTGTCTCTCCTCCCTGCTATCCCTGGAACCACTGTAACCTGCTATGCTGATGATGTCTGCATCCACTCCACTAACCCTCGAGACGTTCAGCGTGTCCTTCAAGACTTCTACAGGTCCTGTACCTCCTGTGGCCTCATACTCTCCCCAGAAAAAAAGCAGAATCTTCTCTGCGCGGAACCTCCGAGACCTGCCAGTGTTCACTATGGGTGGGAATATTATACCTCACTGCACATAGTATACATGTCTAGGTGCACCAGTCAGGATCACCCCTGCTATACCCGCATGACAATGAATCCACCCCATGGTGAAAAACCTTCTTGATCAACTGGAGCCTCGCTTCACTCCCATCAAGTGGCTTGCGACCAGGGCTACAGGTATATCTATCCCCGTGGCTAAAACCCTCTATATCCTCTTCTTAAGGTCAGTTGTTGACTATTTATCTCTTGCTTTAATTCAATTACCCAGACAGGCATTACAACCTCTAGAACTGTTCCAAAATAGAGTAATGAGGTTTATCCTTGGATGCCCTCCTTCCACTCGGATAGTCAACATGCAGACCGAACTCATGTTACCTCCATTAATAGAGAGAATTTATGCCAATGTAACTTTGTTTTCTGTTAAATGTCTACACTCTCCACATTTTACTTCAAACTTCTCTGCTGTCCTCAGAGCATCACTTGACGAAGATGCACCAAGACCTCAACTCCGGCCAGGGGGCCATAACCTAGTTAGGGCAGTATGTGAAAATCTTCGACACCCTGATATTGGTGTACCTGAGCAAGAAGTCATCCTAGATTTGCCACCATGGTGGGTTCCTATTCCTGCTGTCACTTTCACACCAACCTCTAAAGATGCCCATAACAGTCTACAGAAACAGCTTGTTTTGGAAACAATATCCAAAGTGTCAATTTCAGTTCCTTCAGGACACCACATCTACGTTGAAGGCTCAATACAGGCAGATGGAAGTGCAGCATGTGCTATGTTCTCCTCAACTTTAGAACCTCCTGAGGGTGGGTGGCATGGTCGCAGGTTGCCAAACTCATCCAGTTCCACTTATTGCGAACTTCAAGGTATATGGGATGCAGTAACTCTACTTGTTAGAAGAAATGTGAATGGATTGGTGATCTGTGACTCCAAACCTGCACGCCAGGCACTGACATTTTCTTGGCCCAGCTGTGGCCGTGTTGTGCAAGACATAATGTGTCAACTCGCTGCTGCTTACAATGCCTCGCTTGACATGTCCTTCATGTGGATACCCTCCCATATTGGGCTCACTGGGAATGACATGGTGGACAGTCTTGCTAAAGCTACCTGCACTCTGGACCTTGATGACAGAAATGATGAGCCCTCACTTCGCTGCCTTAAACATAGAATATTTTCAGCAGCTTTTGCCTGTACAGTGCAGCGTAGGGATGCAGAGAGGGTCACTAGTGTTTCCATACAACATCATGATAACTTTCTGCATAGCCGTCACAAGTACCGGCGTCGTGGACTCATGGTGCGTAGGCATAATGTCGTAAGTGCCAGAATAAGGTTGGGATATCGTCCTGTGTTGCAGGTTGGACAGACACTAGATATACCACACTACACCTCATGTAAACTGTGTAACCTTGCTATTGCCAATAACCTTGAACACTACTGCCTTCATTGCCCCACTGTCAGGAATCTGTTACCTCAAGGACAAAATTTACTTCAAACCTGTCAATATTCACTCAAAGATGACCACCTAGATGTAATTTTGAATCGTCATCACACTTTGGTGGTTGCTAAACTGTCGGTTGCAGTTGTTGTGATAATGGAATACGAACTCATATATGTTATTTTTGTAAATGATATACCGATGATTCAATGCTGTAATATTTTTTTTTCTTTTTCCTGCTAATTTCTGATGTACTGTATGTAACCTTGTTTGACGTCATTGGTCGTAATAAACTTATTAAATAATCGTAAGTGCCAGGATAAGGCTGGGATATCGTCCTGTGTGGCAGGTTGGACAGACACTAGATATACCACACTACACCTCATGTAAACTGTGTAACCTTGATAATGCCAGTAACCTTAAACACTATTGCCTTCATTGCCCTACTGTCAGGAATCTGTTACCTCAAGGACAAAAAATTTACTTCAAACCTGTCAATATTCAATTTTGACTCGTCATCCACACTTTTTGGGCTCAAGCCATGACGTCCTGATGGAAGGTTCCTTCGGTAGCTTCCTTGGGTAGCCTATATTTAACTACAAGGATATTCCCAGAGAATTAAACCACAGGTTATCACAGAATTCTAACTTCTGGTGCGAGTACCCTAAAGGTTTCCCTCTAGGATATCGTATATCAACAGGGGACGTATGTATTGACACGCCACATAGCTATCTGCACCCCATATAGAGTTAACACTTCGATATGGAAAGGTGGAGAATAACTGGGGAGCCATTCTACAGTTACACTCATCCGTGGCTCCTTTTGGTACTCGAAAGGTAAACAAACGGGCGCCATTGCTAAATGACGTCACGTCCGTCCTCTTCCTTCTGCTTGTAGCGCCTTGCTCTAGTCGGATTTCCCCTTGTGCGATTTTCATCGACTTACATCGCCATTATGTCTTTACCTTCAGCCTCGCCTTCTTCTGGAAAGTTGAGTACTAGGTCCCAGTATTGTTTAAATGAGCTCTAGCCGTAAAGTAACTTCTACTTTTCGTAAAATAATGTGTTTTGTGGCAGAGCTGTGCCGGTCCCGGACGCGCCATTTTATGGCGTCGCTGTTCTTTTGCATGCCTTATTTAGCTAGCCAGAACAGCTTTAACCGGCCTCTTAACTAATTGATATTGTTAGTTATTTAGTCTTCATAGCTAGGAATTAGGTATATCGTGTTTTAACGCTGAACTACTCGGTCGTCGTTCGGCCTCATACTAGTTTGCTGGCTTAGCCCCTAGGCTAGATAGCCTAGCACTTGTGTTCATGCATTATATATACCAGTGATTATAGGTTAAGTTATGAAGATTGTGGCATTATTTAACATACTGTTAACTGTGATGTAAGTGTTTTCGCCTTCAGGGACCATATAGGGGATCGGTTTGATTGCGTTCCTTTCCAACCTAACCTAAATGTAGGAACCCCAATATGCTCCCTAAATCCCCTGCCTGTGGGCATTCCCTCTGTCTGGCCATGCTTCCCATTCTATATAGGGGAATCTTGTCTACAATCAGAGTATTTATCGCTTCTCAGTCTACCCTAAGGGAATGATTCCCCCTTAGGGTTGCGACCGAGAAATAAGGAACGGCTCTGCCCTTCCTCAGTTGCATCTGGTTGGGTTACTCATCCCTTCCTGCAACTTGCAATGTGTCTTTCAGCCTACCTAGCCTGGGAATTAACTCTCCTTATCTAGGTTAGGCTTCGGGGGGGCTAGTTCTGTACTTTTGTAGTTTGAGATGGTACTCCTGTACCAATCTCATCCCGGTTACCTAGGCTAGGGAGCGTTCTCCCTATCCTTGGTGGCCGTTCTTGTACAGAGCCTCCACTATGAAAGACCCCTCTTCTTCTCCCTCCCCACCTATCCCTTTGGTGTAGGCTTGCCTATACACATCTGCCCTTAGTCCTACAGCTCCTCCCCTGGGGTGGAGTGGTAGGGCTAACTTGTTCTCCTGCCGAGCTGGCCACTCTGGTTCATATACCCTTCATATCGATCTATGGGGGTAGCCTCTGGCAGTGGTTCGGCCAGCAGGGGGTCCCCCTCTTGAGTGCACTCTAACCCTTCCTTGGGTTACCCCAGGCACCCGGCCAACTGCCGGCCCCCTGCCGTTGGATGCTAGGAGTACCTACTCCTTTCATGAGTGCATTTTCTCCGGAGGGATGCCGGAGGGGTATGTGGTCTTACCCCTCCAATCCCTCCTTACCTGTCTCTCCTTCTATCATGGTGCCGGTCCCTTGCCGCCTCTACTGCCGGCGATACTGCCTTACCTCTGGTGACACTCTTTCATAAGATTCCCCCACTCCTCTAGGTCGTCAGCCTTCCTTGTGCCGGAGGCTGCCGCCTTCCGTTGGCATACAGCCGATGTCCCACCCCTCCCTTTACCGGCGGTCTAGGTATACTACCATATACATAATTATCTTATGAACTGATCCAAGCTCACCAGGCCGTCAGCCTTCGGCGGCCGGAGCCCCCGCCTCCTGCCGGCGACCCTCCGCTGTGCCGGCGGTCGCCACGATGGTATTATGCTTAGATACTCAATGTGTCTGTCTTGATGCCTTCCACCCTGCTGGATCGGCCTCCGGCGTGCCGTCGGTCTGCCGGCATCCTCCAGAGACGTCAAGGGACATGCACCCCTTCTCATACCTGCCGACAACATGTCGACAGTCATCACACTGCAGCCAGATGGCTTAGCCACTTCTATATATAGGTATTGTCTTACCATCTAAATCTGTGGCTGTGCTGTCTGCTTGCACATTACAATATTCCAGCATACTCTGTGTGTCTTAGCACGGCCGATTGCCGGAACCTATATCTAATACGGGGTCTACTATTACCCTTCTACTCCAGGGAACTGAGTGGTCTCAGCCCCTGATACACCTCGCAGGCAATTCCTGTTAGAGGCTTAGCTTCTACCCACCATGGTTTATCCACATGGATTTCCGTTTTGTGATCTTCGGCCACAAAAGAAATTGCCTAATGATAAGGTTACGGTAACCGGCTGGGCGGGATTCACAAGTAAGTGTCTATCTACTTCCTTTCCTGCTCTCTACTCTCAAATATTACAATACTTATGAATTATTTAATGTTTTAAATAAAATTTTGATTAATTAATCTTAATCTTCGAGTAATGTAAGTCATTCTTATGCCTTCCATGTACTCATGATCTCTTTCTTTTACAGGAGGAGTATATGAAGTACGAACGCAACTTCTGCGGAGTGAAGCGCCCGGAGTTCTACGGGCACAAGGCGTGTCGGACCCACGCCCCCTGCGCCGCTAAGAAAGGCGACCTGAAATTCTGGGACCCGCAGCACTGTACAGTCTGCAAGTGTCGTCTGGTCGAAGCGTTCGACGATCCTCCTTCAGCGGAGGCAAGGGACAACGCTCGAGAGAAGCTACGCAAGTGGGTGCGTGGCTTCCAGAAGAACGCCACCAGACCGTAACTCGCCACCGAAGATTTGAGGGCCTTGCTGTTTCCAAAGGCATCTAAAGACTCAGTGGTCCCCAGTGATCAGATTCCCACCATCCAGATAGTGATGGAACCTAATATTGTCATGGCCCAGTCCATGCATGAGTGCTGTCTAGATTCTGACAACGCGGAACGTATGTCGGAAGTGTCGGAAGGGACGGAGAGGAACCTCATGGGCGAGGACCTCGACTATGAGGAAGATCAGGTGGAATACCCTGATTCAGAGCATGAGGTCGCTCCCACTCCTACCCCCGCACCGACTCCTGCACCGGCCGAGGAACCCATTCTTTCGACTTCTGCCACCCCGGACCCTCTCCCATAAGGCACTCAGGAGGTCTTCAAGATGCTTGAAGCCCTCATGGATAGAAAACTTCGCGAGACCCACGAGCCATTCAGGTCTAACTTAGGAAGTTTTAAACAACTGAAACGGATTTCGGTTAAGGACCTCCCTGCTTGCTCAGATACTAACCCATGGAGGTATGCCGAGCACATGCAAATCACCACTGGCAAGATCTTCATCAGTGAGAAGGTCGGCTCGATCGTGTTGGAAGAAGTGGAATTCTTCCCGAATTTCGAGGCTTATCCGGACTGTTATGTCCGGCTCAGGTCCGAACCAGCTTCTAAGGAAGAGACCGAACAGAAGGAAGTAATCGTGTTCGATCTCGCGAAGGCCCAAGCTATGCTAGCCAATGCGGTGGAGAGTAGGGGTTTCACCAACTCCAAGATGCCGGCGCTTAGCAAAAAGCACCCAACCTTCGTTGCGCCGAACAATGCGACCTTCCCCTTTATAGAAAAGGCCTTCACTGCGGTATTGAAAGCAGTGGAAGAAGGGAAACCTTGCCCTGTACTGGAGGAGTGCAGACCCTTCTCCCTTACTGTTCCCCCTGATGATAGACACTGGAAAGACGTCCATTTTCATAGTGGGGAAGTTAGAGCCTGACGTCGCCGGTCGTCAGTTTAATGAGGACCTCCCAAAGCTCAATGATCACCTCCTTTGTAGGGAACAGGATACGAAGGAGAGGCTTGCCGCATCGCTGTCCCTCCGGGTACAGCTCGATGTCATGGCCGGAGAAACTAGAATCCCGGACTTCTACATGGTCCTAGCCAAAACGCATTTGGCAACGGTAATGAAAGACCTGTACAGCTTTACTAGGGCTCGCAGAGCCTGTCGTGAATTCGTGATCGCAAACGCGACGGTGAAACACGAACCCCGGAGGCTGATTTCCTCCAATATCTGGGGTAAATACCTCTTTCCATCCTCCTTGGTGAAAGAGATTGCTGACAAGGCTGCCACGGAGAACAGGAACCTTCTCCATAAGTGGGGCATGTCGAAGAAAAGGGAATCCTCTCAGGACGATGGCCCTCAACCTAAGAAGAAACCTCAAAAGCCCAAACCCCAGCAACGTCAACAGAGACGGCAGTTTCCGGGTTCCGCTACTCCCCAAGTGGCAGCTCAGCCACAGCAGACCTTTCAGCTGGTCACCCAACCGGTGGTATTGCAGTCACCGGTCTTCACCCCTGCATTTGAGCAGCACACCACTACCTTTCGTCCCAGAGGTAGAGGCTCAAACAGAGGTTCCAGCAGAGATTCGTCTCGCCGCTCCTCCAGAGGTAGAGGAGGAAGGGAAGCTAGCGGCCGAGGTGGCAAACCCTCGGGAAACCAGAAGCAATGAAGTGCTTCCGGTGGGAGGAAGACTCCGCCAATTCCAGAATCGTTGGACCTTCGATCCCTGGGCACACAGCATCGTCAAGAAGGGACAAGGCTGGAGCTGGACACAACAACCCCCAGCCTTCCAGCAATTCTTCCAACAGTCAACCCCCCTCCTGGAAGAATACGTCCTGGAACTCTTGAACAAGAAGACGATCAGGAGGGTAAAGTCAACCAGGTTCCAAGGGAGACTATTTTGCGTCCCCAAGAAGGACTCCGACAAACTCAGAGTCATTCTAGACTTATCCCCCCTCAACAAGTTCATTGCGAACAACAAGTTCAAGATGCTGACTCTTCAACAAATAAGAACCCTTCTGCCTCAAGGGGCCAACACGGTCTCCTAGACCTGGCGGATGCCTACTGGCACATTCCAATGAACCATCACGCTTCCTCCTACCTAGGATTTTGACTCCAAAGGAAAAGTTACGCCTTCAGGGCCATGCCCTTCGGGCTCAACGTGGCCCCACGGATCTTCACCAAGCTGGCAGACGCCATCGTCCAACAGCTCCGCCTTCGCGGCGTCCAAGTGATGGCTTACCTAGACGACTGGCAGGTCTGGGCGACATCGCCCGAAGATTGTGTATGATCCTGCAACAAAGTCACCCAGTTCCTAGAATATCTGGGATTCAAGATAAATGCCGAGAAATCTCGCCTCTCTCCAGCTCAGAAGTTCCAATGGTTGGGAATCCATTGGGATCTTCAGTCACACCGCCTTTCCATCCCGCAGAAGAAAAGGAAGGAAATAGAAGGGTCTGTCAGAAAACTGCTGAAATCCAAACGGATCTCAAGACGACAGCAGGAACAAGTTCTAGGCTCTCTACAGTTCGCCTCTGTGACAAACCCAGTGCTTCGCGCACAGCTAAAGGATGCCGCGGGAGTCTGGAGACGTTCTGCATCGATCGCTCGAAGAGACCTCAAGAGACGGCTCCCAAACAGACTTCGCTTACTATTAAAGCCGTGGTCGGAAGCAAAGGCCCTGAAAAGGTCCATTGCTCTTCAACACCCGCCTCCATCGCTCAACATCCACACGGACGCTTCACTGGAGGGTTGGGGAGGTCACTCCCACCAACGACAGGTTCAAGGAACATGGTCTCCCCTATTCAAGACGTTTAACATCAACATCTTGGAGGCCATGGCAGTCCTTCTCACCCTGAAAAAACTCCCTCCCCCTCCCTCGATCCACATCCGTCTGACTCTGGACAACTCGGTGGTAGTCAGATGTCTCAATCATCAGGGCTCGAGATCGCCCCAGATAAATCAGGTACTTCTTCCAATCTTTCGTCTGGCAGAAAAGAAGAAATGGCACCTGTCTGCAGTTCACCTACAAGGATTCCGCAACGTGACGGCGGACGCTCTATCACGGGCAAACCCAATAGAGTCGGAATGGTCTCTAGACGCAAGATCATCCTCCTTCATCTCTCGCCAAGTCCCGGAACTTTAGATCGATCTCTTCGCAACGAGCGACAACAATCAACTTCCTCGATATGTGGCCCCGTACGAGGACCCCAAGGCAGAAGCAGTGGACGCCATATCACTGGATTGGAACAATGGTCCAGGATATACCTGTTCCCTCCCCCCAACCTTCTGCTGAAAGTCCTCTCCAAACTGAGAACCTTCAAAGGGACAGCGGCCCTAGTGGCTCCCAAGTGGCCCCGGAGCAATTGGTACTCCCTGGTCCTGGAGCTGCAGCCCACGCTGATCCCCCTCCCGGGCCCAGTTCTCTTTCAGCAAGTACATAAGTCGACTGTCTTCGCTTCATCACTGAAAGTCAGGGACCTTCATCTCATGATTTTCTCTCCCTAGCCGCAAAGAAAAGGTTTGGGATCTCGAAGAAAAGTCTAGACTTCCTCGAGGAATACAAGACCGAAGCCACACGACTGCAATACGAATCCTCCTGGAGAAAGTGGGTCTCGTTCGTCAAAGCAAAAAATCCTACGGAAATCACCATTGATTTTTGCATGTCCTTCTTCATTCACCTTCATGGACAAGGCTTAGCAGCCAACACGATTTCTACCTGCAAATCGGCTTTGACTAGACCACTACTGTACGCTTTCCAGATTTATCTGTCCAGCGATATCTTCAATAAACTACTAAAGGCAGGCGCTAGACTATGGCCAGCACCTCCGCCAAAACCTATCTCCTGGTCCCTGGACAAGGTGCTCCATTTTGCCTCTAACCTGGACAACGATTCGTGCCCTCTCAAGGACCTGACTCAAAAAGTTATCTTCCTTTTTGCTCTCGCCTCAGGAGCCCGAGTCAGCGAAATAGTGGCATTATCAAGAGACGAGGGTCATATCCTGTTCGCAGATACAGGAGAACTTACCCTCTTCCCTGATCCGACGTTTCTTGCAAAAAATGAATTACCCACGAAGAGATGGGGCCCCTGGAGAATCTGCCCCCTGAAGGAAGATGTCTCTCTATGTCCAGTGGAGAGTCTCAAGGTCTATCTTCGAAGAACTTCAGACTTTGGTGGAGGTCAACTCTTCAAAGGAGAAACATCGGGTAGCGACCTGTCACTGAAACAACTAAGAGTGAAAATCACCTATTTCATTCGCAGATACTAGAAAAGTCGCGTCTTCTCTGAATTTCTTCCAGAGTATGGATTTCGAAAGCCTAAAGAGCTTCACAGGGTGGAAATCGTCGCGCGTTTTCTTCAGGCACTGCGCAAAGCAAGTGCATGAAGTTAAACATTTCGTGGTAGCCGCAGGTAGTGTTATGAAACCTGCCGTTTAACTCTGCATAGAACAGCGAGTTACTTGGGACTTTAACTCTACGGGTGCCTGTGTTGACCCTTGTGTGATACATAGTGATTTCATGGACACTTAGTGTTTCTAATAGACTGTTCTTATCTAGGTGAAATGTCATAGACTTCACATGAGTGCCACATGCCCTTGGGCATGATGTGTTTTTTCTTTGATAAAGACTGACGTTCCTCCGGAACTTGTGTTTCTAAATGTTGAATTTCTTTCAGATTCAAGATTGAAGTCTTTTATTTTCTATGTACATTATTCTTATTATTGTAAATTAACTTTACACCTTTTATTGCAATTATTATTACTATAACCTGCAATTTATGAAATAAAATGTCTATTTTATTTCTTGTGCGTCTCTCTTCGCTCCTATTACCATTATGAAATACATGATTGTCATAATTTCATTTACCCCTTTCCTTTGGAATGAGAAGAATAATATAAATTATCTGTATTATATACTCACCCATGCTGTGTAATATTCCTACTTGAATACTTACCTTCGTCCCGCCTTCGAGACCAGATTGATCTCTAATCCATGGAGTATAGTGATTAATTATCACTTGTCTACACTTGAGAATATTCCTACCCGAATATTAACCATCTGTCTTGTCTCCGAGTCCTACGAACTCTCCGCAGGGTGAGTAGCCCTTCGATGACCACTTCGGATTTTGGTATAATCCGCCGGGACTTCTCTGCCAGGGGGGCAGGAAGCTGGATCCCCACGGAACCTCTACCGAGGTCACCTTACATACCTCTATTCGGAGCCCTTGGCACTTACTTTAAAAAAGGGGAAATTTTCCACGATACATTAATTCTCTGGTACACTTCCATCAGGATGTCATGGCTTGAGCCCAAAAAACGGATTTTGAGCGAAGCGAAAAATCAATTTTTGGGTGAGATAGCTATGACGTCCTGATGGACCCTCCCGTTTATTCTAGTTCAGCCTTTCAGGCCCCGCCCTGTCCTGCTGTATCATGGAGATTAGCAAGGAGCTGGCATCAGGATGAGGACGGACGTGATGTCATTTAGCAATGGCGCCCGTTTGTTTACGTTTCGAGTACCAAAAGCAGCCACGGATGAGTGTAACTGTGGAACGGCTCCCCAGTTATTCTCCACCTTTCCATATCGAAGTGTTAACTCTATATGGGGTGCAGATAGCTATGTGGCGTGTTAATACATACGTCCCCTGTTGATATACGATATCCTAGAGGGGAACCTTTAGGGTACTCGCACCAGAAGTTAGAATTCTGTGATAACCTGTGGTTTAATTCTCTGGGAATATCCTTGTAGTTAAATATGCCCAAGGAAGCTACTGAAGGAACCTTCCATCAGGACGTCATGGCTATCTCACCCAAAAATAGATTTTTCGTTTCGCTCAAAATCCGTTTTGGTGGATGCTAAACTGTCTGTTGCAGTTGTTGTGATAATGGAATACGATCTCATATATGTTATTTTTGGGCTCAACTTCAGGTAACGGTTCCACTTATCATAGCTAAATGATACTCATACTCAACTAGTTCAATGAATCTTTCCAAAGGTATCCCACCATCAAGGAAATCTATGAGTCGTTCTTGGGATCTACCTTCAAGTCCACCATACAACTTCCTTTTCACAAGATTGTAAGCTTTTGGCAGTGTATCCTTGGGGAATTTCAATGCAAAGGCAGATAATTTACATTTCATTCTGTTAACAAATGTTCTGGGGGCTTCATCTACACTGTACCGTTCCATCTCTATTTCTTGCCAAGACTGTGTAATATTAACTGAACAGGCAAATTGGTGATTCAGAAAGTCCTTAATTTGACTCCAAGATATGTTATTTCCCCTTTTGGCCACTTCAGCCGTTATTAGCGTTGCAATTTCTTGATCTACTCTGGTAAGTGCTACTTGGATCCTATCCATATCTGCAGAAACACAGAACTCTACTTTACAGAAAAACCTAGCCAGTCTATTATCAGTTCCAATACCTTGCAAATCTGACAATTTCAACATCAAAATATACTTGGGTTTTAAGCAAAATCCCTTAGACTGATTATCAATAGGGTCATGCACATTACCTACCCGAATAACTGGGTTATTAATGGTGTTACTACCCTCAACTGGATCATTAGGCCCTACTGGCTGTGTACTAGTTGGCAAATTATGTGTCAATACTGATGTTGGTGTTATGTCCGCTCTGTCTACTATAACAAATTGGTTAATGTCAGATGTGTTAGCTCTGTTAGAATTGAATGGGGTGGAAGTGACAGGTAAAACATTTGATGAACTAGATATGTCCCTCTTTATGTCGATAGTTGCTCACACATTTGTTGCATTTGACTACTATGGTTATCCATGGCAGACATGAGATTATCATATTCATCTACTGTTTCAACCTCACCTTCCTTTTTCTGAGCCCTGCTATACAAAAAAAAAAAAAACACAATCAAAATAGTCAGCACACGATGCAATGAAAATAAATACACTAATTGTACAGTACCTTAAACTAGGATGATATAGACCTAATCACCCTAGGTTAGGCTATCATATATATATATATATATATATATATATATATATATATATATATATATATATATATATATATATATATATATATATATATATATATATATATATATATATATATATATATATATATATATATATATATATATATATATATATATATATATATATATATATATATATATATATATATATATATATATATATATATGTCTATGTATATACCTATACACACACACATATATATATATATATATATATGTATATTAAAAATGAATAGTCCTAATGGTTTTGTGGCTACTTTAGGACGTATGGATGGATATAATAATCTTTATAAGATTAATACATCCTACACCGCTGTCACCATATGTCATGCTGTTTCACACATGACTTTTCACTTAACTCTTACCTTCGTCAATTGTCTTTACCTAATTCAGAGGCACCATTCAATTTAAGGCAATCGATTTATTCCTGGCTAGCCTATCTATAACAAACCAAGCCATCATAAGTATAGGCTAATACTCTGAGCCTAGACTTAAAGTTAACTTGACTCTTGCTGTGGAGAAGGACGGATCTTCATTTGCAGTGGAGGTTGAGGGAAAGGCTGGTTCCCGGGGGTTTCTTATTCTCACCATTACAAGTGCTAGTACATGTCAGGTAGGCCTACTCCAAGCTAGTACCCTGTAATACAAAATCTTTGTTTTGGACAGCGATCCTTGGTCAAACAACATGAAATTTGTAGTCTAGGCTACACTGCAGTCTTACATAACATACTGGTTACACTGCACTTTTAGCCTGGCAACTCGAAGAATAATCTTCACAAATCTGAGAATAATATTACACATCTTGACTTACGGTTGGTGACACAATTCTAACCACATGCAAGCACAGCAGTTTCAATACGGGCAAAATTATCGTATCTTTATTTGATACATTTAAAAAGTTAACCACAATAGACAATATCAGGTGTTAATAAAACACCAATTATAACTAAGACAAGTGCATACCATTTACAAGGGAAAAATTATTAATTTTACATAGTAATAAGGGGCAGCAACGCCGTTTCCCCGCCACACTGGTCGCTGTCGGCTCGAAGAGTGCGCTCTGCGCTTACCTAGCACAGCTACGCCCGAGGCTCACACAAATACGTCTTTGTTTACCTTGTGCTCTCAATCATAAACTCTCGACCACAGACACAACTACTCCTTTGTTACGCCTCTCTACACCTCTGCGTATGTACACTTGATCCTACACCATCTCAACCACGTGTGGCTAACATAACATTTTGATGAGATGAAAACCAATTCGTTTATTAGATCTAGTAATCGTCAAGGGAATTACCATTCAGTTAGATTATTATTATCATTATTATCATTACTTGCTAAGCTTCAACCCTAGTTGGAAAAGCAGGATGCTATAAGCCCAGGGGCTCCAATAGGGAAAATAGGTCAGTGAGGAAAGGAAAAAAAGATAAATAAATATTTTAAGAAGTGCAACATTAAAATAAATATCACTTTATAAGCTATAAAAACTTTAACAAAACAAGAGGAAGAAAAATAAGATAGAGGATAGAACAGTGTGCCCGAGTGTACCCTCAAGCAAGAGAGCTCTAACCCAATGACAGTGGAAGACCATGGTACAGAGGCTAAAGCACTACCTAAGATTAAAGAACAATGGTTTGATTTTGGAATGTACTTCTCCTAAAAGAGCTGCTTACCATAGCTTAAGAGTCTCTTTTGCCCTTAACAAGAGGGAAGGGGCCACTGAACAATTACAGAGCAATAAGAAGAATTTTTTGGTAATCTCAGTGTTGTCAGAGGTATGAGGATAGAGGAGAATATGTAACGAATAGGCCAGACTATTCGGTGTGTGAATGTGTAAGCAAAAGAAAATGAACCATAACCAGAGAGAAGGATCAAATGTAGTCCTTTCTGGCCAGTCAAAAGACCCCATAACTCTCAAGTGGTAGTATCTCAACGGGTGGCTAGTGCCCTGGCCAGCCTACTACTCCCAAAAGCTATTTAAGTTTGCCCATTTCGAGTGAATGGAAAATAGCTGTCTGCTGAAGAAGGTGATGAATGCAAGAGTTGATGATAGAAGTTGCAAGAGGAAGGCCAAGGTTTGGGTTGGTGGTTTAAAGGTCACTCATGAATGGCAAAGCAAGGGACACTGGCATTAACCTATCAAGCAGCTCAATGCCCTAGAAACTGATCATTTATACATATGATTATCGCCCAAACCCCATCTTCATCCTAGCTAGGACCAAGGGGGGCCAGGCAATGGCTGCCTATGACTCAGCAGATAAAGCTAGTGGCTCCCCCAAACCCCCCATCCTTAGCTCATAATGATAGTGAGGTTGCAGCGACCAAAGGAGCTAACGAGTTTGAGCAGGACTCAAACCCCAGTCTGGTAATCACCAGGCAAGGACGCTACCACCCAGTCACCATAACCTTCTGTCATTTTATATATATATATATATATATATATATATATATATATATATATATATATATATATATATATATATATATATATATATATATATATATATAAACACCACCTACAAAATGCATTTAAAAGCTAAATACAAATAGAAATACTGAATATATTGCATTTTTGTTTCTTTCTCTAGTATTTTGATAAATCATAAAAATCGGGTCTTTTCTCTCTCTCTCTCTCTAAGTCGATGGTCCTTGAACCTTACCTAGAGTTATTCTCTTTTTGAGGAGTTCAGAATGGGATCTGCTCCTGATTACACTCACTATATTAGAGTAAAGTCCCAACATATATTTTTCTTTGACATTACCAAACCATTGTTCATTGCGGTTCACTGGGTTGTTGAGTGGGAGAGTGTTGGCACTCTATTCCTCCAGGCCCAGATAAGGGAATCAGAGCGGGGAGGCTTTCCTGGAATTATTTCCCACAATTAATGTTATATCTTAGAAAAAAAAAATAATTCATGGCTTTTCTGGCGCATTTGGCAGTTCAACATCAGAAAAGGAAACCCAGCTCACCACTCGACCTCAGTCCAGTAGGGACATATCTCTAAATGGAGGGAAATCTAAACTACGATAAAATAGCGAGAATTATAGGGACTTTTCAGCTCTACAGATATATATATATATATATATATATATATATATATATATATATATATATATATATATATATATATATATATATATATATATATATATATATATATATATATTAAATTCATGGACTAATTAATAAGGTCAGCAGATTAGGTGTTAAGAATAATTCACTCAGGACAAGACTCAAGCAAGATGTCGTTTATTATGTCTAATAATCGTAAATGGAATTACCATTCAGTTAAATGAAGCATTTCTGTCATTACAGATCGTCCAGAACAGTTCTTATTTATGCCTCTGAACACAAGAGGAATCACCATTTGTTATTTATCAAAGGAAAGTTCCGATTCTCTCAACAAAATATGGCGTCATTACTTCATGAAGCTGACTATACAAAACCTGGCTATGGAACCATCAACCTGTTTAGCTATGTAGATATCATTAATTTTGTCTAATTCAAAAGACTAAAATTTGGACAATATTATAAATTATTTTCTAATATTTTTACACAATTCCGAGACACCCGTTTAAGGGAGAGAGAGAGAGAGATTATTATTTATTAAATTTATTACGCCCTAAGACGTCAAACCAAGTTACATAATATTGGCAATTACATACAGTACATCAGAAATCAACATAAAAAGAAAAATTACAGCATTGAATTCACAGTGTATCAGTTACAAAAATAACATATATGAGATCGTATTCCATTATCACAACAACTGCATCAGACAGTTTAGCAGCCACCAGAGTGTGGATGACGAGTCAAAATTACGTCTAGGTGGTCATCTTTGAGTGAATATTGACAGGTTTGAAGTAAATTTTTGTCCTTGAGGTAACAGATTCCTGACAGTAGGACAATGAAGGCAAAAGGTTATTGGCATTAGCAAGGTTACACAGTTTACATGAGGTGTAGTGTGTTATATCTAGTGTCTGTGCAACCTGCCACACAGGATGATATCTCAACCTTATCCTGGCACTGACGACATTATGCCTACGCACCATGAGTCCACGACGCCGGTACTTGTGACGGCTATGCAGAAAGTTATTATGATGTTGCATGGAAACACTAGTGCCCCTCTCTGCATGCCTACGCTGTACTGTACAGGCAAAAGCTGCTGAATATATTCTATGTTTAAGGCAGCGAAGTGAGGGCTCATCATTTCTGTCATCAAGGTCCAGCGTGCCTACAGCTTTAGAAAGACTGTCCACCATGTCATTCCCAGCAAGCCCAATATGGGAGGGCATCCATATGAAGGACACGACAAGCGAGGCATCGTAAGCAGCAGCGAGTTGACACAGTATGTCTCGCACAATACGGCTACAGCTGGGCCTGGAAGATGTCAGTGCCTGGAGTGCAGATTTGGAGTCACAGATCACCTATCCATTCACATTTCTTCTAACAAGTAGAGTTACTGCATCCCATATACCCTGAAGTTCGCAATAAGTGGAACTGGATGAGTTTGGCAACCTGCGACCATGCCACCCACCCTAAGGAAGTTCTAAAGTTGGGGAGAACATAGCACATGCTGCACTTCCATCTGCCTGTATTGAGCCGTCAATCTAGATGTGGTGTCCTGTGTAGTGTGTTATATCTAGTGTCTGTGCAACCTGCCACACAGGATGATATCTCAACCTTATCCTGGCACTGACGACATTATGCCTACGCACCATGAGTCCACGACGCCGGTACTTGTGACGGCTATGCAGAAAGTTATCATGATGTTGTATGGAAACACTAGTGACCCTCACTGCATCCCTACGCTGTACTGTACAGGCAAAAGCTGCTGAATATATTCTATGTTTAAGGCAGCGAAGTGAGGGCTCATCATTTCTGTCATCAAGGTCCAGAGTGCAGGTAGCTTTAGCAAGACTGTCCACCATGTCATTCCCAGTGAGCCCAATATGGGAGGGTATCCACATGAAGGACATGTCAAGCGAGGCATTGTAAGCAGCAGCGAGTTGACACATTATGTCTTGCACAACATGGCCACAGCTGGGCCTAGAAAATGTCAGTGCCTGGACTGCAGGTTTGGAGTCACAGATCACCAATCCATTCATATTTCTTCTAACAAGTAGAGTTCCTGCATCCCATATACCTTGAAGTTTGCAATAAGTGGAACTGGATGAGTTTGGCAACCTGGGACCATGCCACCCACCCTCAGGAGGTTCTAAAGTTGAGGAGAACATAGCACATGCTGCACTTCCATCTGCCTGTATTGAGCCGTCAACGTAGATGTGGTGTCCTGCAGGAACTGAAATTGACACTGTGGATATTGTTTCCAAAACAAGCTGTTTCTGTAGACTGGTATGGGCATCTTTAGAGGTTGGTTTGAAAGTGACAGCAGAAATAGGAACCCGCCATGGTGGCAAATCTTGGATGACTGCTTTCTCAGGTACACCATATCAAGGTGTCAAAGATTTTCACATACTGCCCTAACTAGGTTATGGCCCCCTGGCCGGAGTTGAGGACTTGGTGCATCTTCGTCAAGTGATGCTCTGAGGACAGCAGAGAAGTTGAAGTAAATTGTTAAGTGTGTAGACATTTAACAGAAAACAAAGTTACATTGGCATAAATTCTCTCTATTAATGGAGGTAAAATGAGTTCGGTCTGCATGTTGACTATCCGAGTGGAAGGAGGGCATCCTAGGATAAACCTCATTACTCTATTTTGGAACAGTTCTAGAGGTTGTAATGACTGTCTGGGTAATTGAATTAAAGCAGGAGATAAATAGTCAACAACTGACCTTAGGAAGAGGATATAGAGGGTTTTAGACACAGGGATAGATATGCCTGTGGCCCTGGTCGCAAGCCACTTGATGGGAGTGAAGCGAGGCTCCAGTCGATCAAGAAGGTTTTTCACCATGGGGTGTATTCGTTGTCATGCGGGTATAGCAGGGGTGATCCTGACTGGTGCACCTAGATATGTATACTGTGTGCAGTGAGGTATAATATTCCCACCCATAGTGAACACTGGCAGGTCTCGGAGGTTCCGCGCAGAGAAGATTCTGCTTTTTTTCTGGGGAGAGTATGAGGCCACAGGAGGTACAGGACCTTTCGAAGTCTTGAAGGACACGCTGAATGTCTCGAGGGGTAGTGGAGTGGATGCAGACATCATCAGCATAGCAGGTTACAGTGGTTCCAGGGATAGCAGGGAGGAGAGACAGTACACGGTGCATAAGTATATTGAAAAGAAATGGGCTCACTACACCGTCCTGAGGTGTGCCAAGCTCAAAATTTTCATAGGAGTTACATGCACTCTTAAAGAAAACAAGTGATTTTCTGTTACTGATATAACCGTTTATCAATTTCAGAAGGTTTCCTCTGACACCAAATTCGACAAGCTGATCAGAATTCTGGAGACCTGTGGTCAATTCTCTGAGAGTATCAATTTAGCCAAATATCCCTTAGAAAGCTACCTAAAGGAACCATCCATCAGGACGACATGGCAATATCACCCTAAAATAGATTTTTCGCTTTGCTCAACTTCCGTTTTATGGAGAAGTAAAACTGTGTGTCATCTGCAAATAATTTGAACTTCACACCATGCCTTTGTAGCAATCTTGATAGACCAATTGTATAGATGCAAAATAAGACTGGGCCAAGTGCACCTGGAACACCACTTATTTTGTTGTTAAGGTTATTGTACTGATGAAGTTAAGGGTGTCTGGATTCAGTTTCATCTGAAGAAATGCTCCTCACCGGATCGTTAGCCTCCATTTCTTTCATCATTTAGAAAATTGTCTAAAAAGCCTTCAATTTAAGGGTGCCGGTTTAGTATGTGGCCTACCTTTCGATTATGGCCTACGTAGTTCTACCTGTTTTAGTATGTGATCTAACTTTACCTGACTGGACCAAACCTAACCTAACAAGCCAGGTATGGAGCATACTAAACCAGAATAAAAAAAGGTAGGCCACATGCTAAACCGGCACCAACTCAAGTCCACATAGGAGAGGATTTGCTATTCTTTCCGTATAGGTTAGGTTCTATTAAAAGCACTTTTTTTTGGGTTTGAGGATACTATAAGTGTTCCATAATCTGCATGAAAATAATAAGTAAACGAATTCATAATTCCACCACCGAGTGACAACAGCAATTCCCTCACTATTTGACAGTACCTACTTGCAAGCTCTCATCGATAGTGAGTCTTATTAATTCCATAATTTTAGTAGATTCTGGTATTCAAAGAAAGTTTATAATATGTTTTCGTATGTATTGTGTAATCTATCACAATAAGATTTTAAGATATGTGAAAAGTTGCAAGAATATGGAGCGTTCATCTGGAAACAAGCTCTTGTCGTTGACTTCTGTTGGTGTTATTAAATACTTTATATCTTCTCATTAACATTATTTATTGACAAAACATGTCTGAGGGAGAAATTTAGGTTAGTAAATAACTTTTGATTAAAGTAATGTCTTTGTGGTACAAACAATACAAATGAAACTTCTTTGTGGTATAAACAATACAAATAAATTGTCTGTGCAGAATAAACAGTACAATTTGATGAGACGCGCAGCTTAACGTAAAAAAAGTGAGGTGATTACTGTCATGATCCATTGCTGGTAAATTCAGGTAATTGTAATGATTCTACTTGTATTTACAGGAACATAATAAGGAGCAGAACTCATCCTGTACTCCTCAAAAACTAACAAGTGATTATATAATTTTCAATCAAACAACGCATGGAGAAGGACTGATCACTTTGTTATTTTTAAATATCAGAGAAAGAAACATAAATGCGAGATAATTTGTATTTCTTGATAAATTTATCATTAAATGAATGAAATAGTTAGTATTTTTTATATATTTTCATTTGAAGGTAAATATAAAATATCCTTGATTTCCTCTTAAAATGTTGATGTGCAATCAGGGAAAATCTTCACACCCAAAAAACGCTGTGATTTATAAAGAACCGAGGGTTAATGTCTAGGAGAGGGCCGCATGAAGATATCAGTGATATTCAATTTATTTTTACTAGAATGTGTAGGAATGTATGTAAATAGTGGTATACGAGTGAGATAATTTAGTAAAAATCAATAATAGTCGAAATATCGACGATCAAACTCACGCCACTTTTGTCTTCCTCCCAGATTTTTTCTAAGTCTGTTGTTATTGTTGACTGCGTCTTGTTTTTGCTCAAATGAGCCCTGTAACCACTATAATCTGCAGACAAACTAGTCCACTATGAAGTCTTACACGTTTGGCCAATCACAGCACCTATCCACTATGATGTCATACATGTTTGGCCAATCACAGCGCGACAATACATTATCTTACCCAGGCATTTCATTTCGTTCTTAGACATGGAGACCTTAGCAAGCACGTCATCTCATGTTGCACAAGAAGTTGAAATTCCATCTTCTTGTCCTGACTGCTTCCTAACTTACAATGAATTTGTTGCAACTTATTCGGGGAATATTGAAAAACTAGTGGATTTGTGCCAGAGACACAATTTAATTTTACAAAATAAAAATTGTCCTGCATGTCAAGGAACCTTCGCAACGGCTTCACGTTTTCCTCAAAGCAGCAGCACATCTCTATGAACCAACAGTTTAAGGTAAGCTACATTAATTTATAGAGTATATTATAATGGTGTTAGTATAACGATGTATACAGCAACATCATCACTTTGGATTTGGTTTGATGGATGTGTTAGGTAGTGGCCGTAAGGGGGGGGAGGGGGGTCGCAGGGGGGGGCCCCCGAGCACCCCCCCTCCCCCCCCCGTAGGGATACAGGGGCCCTAGGCTAGGTTAGGTGGGTTTATTAGGTTTGGTAGTGCCCTGAAAATCACTGTGGCCTTAAGGGGGTCACAGGGGGGGGGCAAGCCCCCCTCCCCCCCCTCCCGGTAGGGCTAGGTAGGGGTATACGGGGAGGGGTGGTGGAAGGATAAGTTTTCATTTATTGCGAAAATCATTTGACGCCCCTTCCCAACCCAAAACCCCGCTTCCCACTGGGGTCCCCCATAATTGTAGTAGTAGGTTTATGCTTACCTTTTGTGTGTAACAGTTAAGTCTTAGTTTCTTTTTTATTCATTTCCTCATGTTTCTATGCACTGTGCTACAATAATCTGGTTGTTTTTTGCCGTTTTTCGTCGTTAATATTTGAAAAACAGGTGCGGCCTTCTCCTAGACATTTACCGAACTGAGAACTAGAAGCATTTCACGCAAAGTCTCTCTCTCTCTCTCTCTCTCTCTCTCTCTCTCTCAGACATAAGGCTGAAGCCTAGAGGCCAATCAAGAGCATGGGCCCATGCAACTTTATTGCTGTCCTTAAGGTTCAAAGGTTACTTAAGAATAACAGAGGCAAGAGACAATAATAATACCTTAAATGAAGGACAATGCCCTAGAGACTGACCATATATGAATAACCCCCTCTCCACCCTTAGTAGCACAAGGATGGACAATCTAACAAGTCAGCATAGAAGAGTCTTACAAACTGCCTATGCAAGAGACAGTGTATTGCATAAGGCAAGGCAATCTCAGCTCATTTCCAGACTGAGAGGATCTCTCTGCCAGTGCTAGTACATGCTTACCCGGCACAGGAGACACCAGTCCCCCCTCTGTGCCTGCCATGTCTGTCTTATATTTAGGTGTCTGGGCATGGACTCACTTATACAAAGAGAACAGACACTGCAAGAAGTATTCAGCGAACTGCAAATGCCAATTCTGCAGGGATTATGAATGGCACAGTGTCAACATATTCATTCTTGTTGTTGTGGGAATCAAGAGCAAAACTGTCCAGGATGATTTTTTCTCCATTCACCAAGTCAAATGCAACTGCAGAAACTGTGAGTTTTCATCAGGAAAAGTATGCAACCACTTTGAAAAGCACGGTTCCTTTGACCTTTCAAAGATCAAGTAAAAACCTTGAATAACTGTCCAAACCTCCTCTTCAAAGGGCAATGCTTTGAAGACCACTGCTGCATATCCTGCTGTAACCAGAACTCCTATACAGGCCTAATTCCCTGTGCCTGTAGGAGCACCAGCGACTAAGAAGAAGAAAGCTAAAGACCAACCTGCTGGCTCCACACCATTCCTTGCTAGCGCACCACTGACCAATGCTCCTGCACGTAGCGCTAATACATCAGCCATGGACACCAACCCTTCTGCTGCCACTCCTGATCCATCACTGAATGACATGTACCTCACTGTGAAAGAAATGGCTGACACCCTGTTAGAAAGACTTCGGCAGGAAGATCCAGTGATGGTTCTACTCGTTGATGAAACACCTGCTCCAACTCCAGCTGTTGAACCAGACCCAGAGCCACGACCCACCGTAATCGACCCAAAGCAGCTAACTTAGGTGGTATCCTACAATTAGGTCGTATCCCTTTTCTTTGTTTTCCTTTTGAAATATGGTTTTTCATATTTAATTTCTTGTGTTTGAAACATCTCAAGTTGCAAAATGCAGTCTCGGACAAATGTCAACGTCAGGAGCAATCAAATTACACCAGGAACACCAATTATTTTCTTGTTAAGGTTATTGCACTCTTAAAGTTAGGGGTGTCTGGTTCCAGGTTAACGTTAGCCTCAATTTCTTCGATCTGGTAGAAAGATGTCTAAAAAGCCTTCGATTTAAGGGTGCCGGTTTAGTATGTGGCCTATCTCTCGAATATAGCCTACCCAATTCTATCTGTTTTAGCATGTGGCCTAACCTAACCCTACCTGACCTAACCTAACCTAACCTAACATAACATAACGTAACAAGCCCGATAGGCCGCATACTAAACCAGAATAAAAAACCAGCACCGATTTAAATCTGCATAGAAAAAGGTTCGCTATTTTTTCCATAAAGGTTTTGGTTCTATTAAACGGATTTGAGCAAAGCGAAAAATCTATTTTCGCGGTATATGGCCATGTCGTCCTGATGGAAGGTTCTTTTAGGAAGCTTTCTAAGGGATATTTGGCTACAGTGATACTCCCAGAGAATTAACCATAGGTCTCCAGAATTCTAACTCCTGGCGCGAGTATCCTTAATATAACTTTTAAGGATATCGCATAATATCAGGGGACGTATTTCTTGATACAACACATAGCAATCTTCACCCCGAATAGAGTTTTCGCTTTGAGGGGGAAGAGTGGCGAGTTTGAAGGGGAGCCGTTATCAAGGCTACCCGATTAATCCCCTCCCAGTACTACTATGGCGTAACTATTCCTTGTTGCATTTAAGTTTGGATAGCCGCATATAGAGTAGATTGGGGGGGGGGTGTCTTTCGTTATGTATTTGTGTACTCCTTTTCAAAAGTAGGGAGGGCCCATCAGGACGATATGGCCATATCACCCCAAAATAGATTTTTTGCTTTGCTCAAAATCCGTTTTTTGAACTCAGCCATGTCGTCCTGATGGGTGCATACTAGAGAATTACTTGAAAGTACTATATCTGTGTATTTGTATAAGTGCCTTTACTTTGAATGAGTTCCTTATATGGTCTCCTAGACCTTTATATATGACATTACCGTTATTTGTCAATTCCACTAAGAAACAAAAAGGCAAGTATTCAGATTTTCTACTTGGATTCAATTTTACATAAATTTAGCAGGTAGTATATATATATATATATATATATATATATATATATATATATATATATATATATATATATATATATATATATATATATATATATATATATATATATATATATCCAACTGAATGGCAACAGCATCAAAGTCAGTGGAATGAAGGAGAGAGAGAGAGAGAGAGAGAGAGAGAGAGAGAGAGAGAGAGAGAGAGAGAGAGAGAGAGAGAGAGACAGTGTCATTGTAATGAGAATTACTTTATGGAATCTCATGAGATTTGAAGGGTGTTCTCTAAGGCGGCTGATAAGTCCGTGTACTAGGGAAAAGGTACAGGAGTTTTATTGGTGTGAGTGAACTGACAGGGATTTCACCCTGTTGAAAGCCTTCAATATGTACTGCACTGTTGCCAACTCATATCGCTACCTTTCCTCCAGATTTGTAGCACATATCCTCTAGATTTACGCCAGATTTTTCTTTAGTACTCTGGAAAATCCTCTAGATCTTCATAATAATTTACTTTACTTTTATGGAAAGGATAATTGAAAAGACTTTTCAAATAAAATATATATACTGAAAAAAGGTAAAACAAACAAAATACACAACAAAAAATATTATTAACGCACAATATTAAATTCTTTATAAAAAAAAGAGTAGGGATAGGAACTTTAACAAAATAATACAAAAATTCTGTTAATAATTCATACTTAAAAGATTTTCTTGGTCTCTATCATCAGAATCCCTGATGGATATCTGAACAGCTTCAAATTCGTCAAGTAACATGATGGTACCGACGCTAACGGGTATTCCGCAACACCTTGCATGCCTACTTTTTTGTAGGATTCATTGTGTCCTATCTTATCCAGAACTTCACGAGGATATGAATAATTACAACAGCACTTTCTCTGCCGTTTCAGCCCATATTTCACATGAAGGATTGCATTTAGAGTCTTTGTGTTCATTTTGTTTTATAGTTTTGATTTTGTGATATTCAAGTGGCTGAAGATCCGGTTGACATCGGCATCGGAGTGCGGAATTATTAATACCTAACACTGATACCAATACTCCAGATTTTACGCTATACTCCAGAGCCAATTTTGTAACTCTAGTTTTATAGATAATACTCTAGATCTGGAGTTAAAATTATTTACTCAAAAATAGCATCACTGATGTCCCGTTATCTTGATAACTCTCTTTATCTATGGATCGGAAGTTTAATAATGTAGATTTTAGAGGCAGAGCACGTGAGTGCTCATTGCCTGTCAAGAATGATTCAAATAGCTAGTTTCAGCTTCGCTAGATGGAACAACTCTTCTTGAAAACACTACTGGATTTTAAATAACTTTTCTGAGTAACTGGTATTTTTATGGGAAAACTCAATATTTCCCAAATGAAATTGTATGATATTCTCAAAACCTAATTTTGATATAAAAATGCGCTCAATTATAATAATATTATATCGAACATCTTTTTATGTTTATTTTAAAGACTCGTTCAATTCCTGGTCTTCTCATACACACAATCTGAAGCGAACGTAGTTGGAGCTAGTGAAAGCGTCTCGCTTGAAAATTATTGTCTCCATAAAACCAGTTACAAGGAGCTCAGATGAGTTTCTAATACTAGAAACCAAAATTCCTGAGCACAAATGAATACTATATTGTCTGGAGGCAACTGTAGGGTCTTGAATATTCGCATGCAGACCACGAATATTGCAATACAGTAGAATACACTAACGAAAATTAGGATGTGCTGTTCCCAGATTTCACTCAATGTCTCCAGATAGGATAAGAACTAATGGCAATAAAACAAAAAGATTCATTATGCTTAAAAACTAAATTAACAATAAAGGGACTTTGACGTAGGAAAAATCTATTTTTGGGTGAGATAGCCATGTTGTCCTGATGGAAGTTCCTTCTGACAGCTTCTACAGTACAGTATTTCTGCGATTGATATCACAAAGAGAATTACCATCAGGTGTCATGGGGTTCCAACCCCCGAAAAGGACTATACGAAGATATCGTGTATAAACAGGGACATATCCGAAGATAACCATAGATATCTGTACCCCAAACAGACCTTACCCAGTCTAATCCACTAAGGGGAAGGATAAGTATGGAACCATTACACATCCTATCATCTTCCAGTGCCCTTATACATTCCTGCTTCTCATTCCCCGTCGCAGCTGAGCTACTGTGAAATAGAAGCCTCCAACGAGCAAAGGGGCGGGGGAAAATAGGACGTAATGGTTGGGCCATCAGGACGGCATGGTTATCTCACCCAATAATATATTTTTCCTATGTCAATGTCCCTTTTTTGGGCTCGAGCCATGTCATCCTGATGGAAGTGTACCAGAGAATTATTTATACTCAGTGTGAGGCTCCACCATGGAAAAAAAAAAAAAAACTTGCCATGAATGGGGACTCACCACTTATATGATGAAGTATAATCCTATATATTTACTTTAAAAAGAATCAAAAATTAACTCAATTTGGTAAATATGATAGTTTTAAGGGGAAGGATCTGTGACCCTCTAACCACCATCCCTTTGGTGAAGAACACTCCCTGTAGCAGTTGTGAAGAACACTCCCTGTAGCAGTTGTGAAGAACACATATTGCCAATATCATGAGCGTAGTGAGTAATCATTGAAGATCTAATACTCATCGTTAAATAGATTCTTAATCCGCAGTGTTGGTATATATGAACAGCATTGTGATCTACCAGTGTATTGCAAAATATATTCCCAATAAAATTCTTTACCTAAATAATCATGAGGGGAGACAAGATGATATATCCCCAAACTCCTTAAGAAGAAGATTTTATGGATATTGCTGTATATGGCTAAATGCAAAATACAGTGTCAAACACAGTCAAAGAAACTTAATTATATTAAACTCTGTCCTAGAATAGTAATCTATGCTCACGTAGGTACAGTTATAAAATTCAGAGAAACTAAATTGAATCCTAAGTGTTAAAATATCTGAAATTGTATAATGTATATCATGAAGCAAAACCCAACAGTTTACTTATGAAAGTAAAGAAACTGGAAGAATGCCCAAGGACGCACTTGAGAACTATGTTGTTGCAGCAGGTTTCATAACATTACCTGGTGCCACCACAAAATGACGAACTTCATGCAGTTGCTTCCTATAATGCTTGAAGAACACCCTAGTGGACTTCCAACCAGTATAAGCTTGTAAAGCCTCGAATGACATATACTAAGAGGAGTTCATAGATGATTTCACTTTCTTATAGTCATGACTAAATTGCATGCTAGCGGGGTCTGCTTTTCAAAGGAAATAAACCAATATTGGTCTCAGTTGTTTCAAAGACAACTTTGATCTGACCGTCTCACCTTTAAAGAATCGGCCCGTTTTAACCTTCTTTGTCCTATCCAGATATTTTTAAACACTGTACTAGACAATTGGTGAAATAACTTTCAAGGGGAATTATTTTTCATGGTCCTCAATGTTTAGATAGTATCTCATTCTTAGCAAAAAGGTAAGATCGGGATATGAATTAACTTAACCATTGTCTGTAAACTCTATGTGACCCTCATCTCTAGAAAGCCCATAATTTAATTAATCAGAGCACCAGAAACCATAATGATTAGAAAAATTGTTCTTTGAGATAAAACTCGGAAAGACACTGTTTGATCGTCAATTTCCGAAGCTAGTTATAAAACTTCATCCACTAACCAGGAGATCAGCCTCGGTGGAACTGCTGGTCTCAACCTGGCGCAAACTTTCGGAATCGTGGTGAAGAGGACAGAATTAAAATCTCTGTCAAAAGCATATAAAATGGGGCCAGCTAGGGCCGACTTGCATTGCGCAATCATGGAGGATGCTAAATCTTTCGCATATAAGTCGATCAGAGAGCCTATACAAAAATATTTGGATTTAGAAGATAGATTTGTATCTTTTACAGATCGAACCCAATCCTTCCACGAAGTTTCATACCGATTACAAGTAGTGGAAGTTATATAATTTTCCACATATGCCAATTTGTCTTGAGACAGGCTTTGGCTGGGTAGAGTTATCTTCCTCAAGTTCATCATGTCCCCAAAGGATACCAGTTGCTTTTTGGCCAAAGAGGAGCAACTTGGGCTACTATCCACCTTGAACGATCAGATTTCGTCTAACACCTTCAAGAGAAGACTGAAGAGTGGGAATACATTAATCTCCTCCAAATGATTCCAATTCATGATTAACACATCCATGCCCATCACCTCCAGATCTACATATGGTGCCACTGTTATGTATTATTGGAATAAGGTACTAAATTATTTCAAGTGTTACAGGTATTGCGCAGAATTGCATCCTATTGCATGAATAAAACATGTTATGCCTTGTATATAAGTGAAATGATTTATTTTGATATAAGATTCAAACATTTGTTAAATACCTCAAAGATAGG
Source organism: Palaemon carinicauda (assembly GCF_036898095.1). Taxonomy (NCBI): domain Eukaryota; kingdom Metazoa; phylum Arthropoda; class Malacostraca; order Decapoda; family Palaemonidae; genus Palaemon; species Palaemon carinicauda. The sequence goes on from NW_027169369.1 coordinate 216,095, forward strand.
ATGTGATTCTTTATGGTTTTGAACTGGAGTAGGATTTAAGTCTTTGAGAGTGATGCTCTTTTGTTGTTTAGCAATGTTTTGGTTTTGTCAGATTGTGTATGACGCTCCACACACGCACTTAGAAGTTGGCTGTCATAGCGCAATGTAGTCACAAGATTTATTAAAGTGTATTTTTAGAATACCAACGTATCATTAAATCCAACCAATAAAAATTGACAACCACAGATGGGATCAGCTGAGAAATAATCACTAACAATTCTTCATCTATTGCAGGTAACAATATGTTTGTTATGTAGACATCCTATCATCATATTAATTGGCGACAAGCAGAAGGATGAACACACGCAGAAGAAACATTAGGGCTTTTGTAGATTGATGGCCAGGACAAGTGAAAGAGCTTTTGTAGATCGATGGACAAGAAGAGAAAAAGCCCAATGAAGATTTTCCAAGCAGCAGAACGAAGGAATTTCATCATAGCAAGCAAACAAAAAATAAAGTGAAATTCAATGTTGGGTACAATACAAAAAAGGTAAGATACAAAGAGACTTCAGAACAGTAACCTACTGTAGGTAATAAGATAAGAATTAAATTGCCCTTTGACATTAAACATGCTGAACGATTTAGCATCACAGCTGAGCCCAATTCTGTTGCAACACGAAGGCAACAGTGGTGTGAGGAATTTAAGATTTATTTAGAAGCATTAGGGAATATAATGGATGCCCAAAAGAAGGCATTATCACTTCATACAAGAGGTAGGGAAGTTCGGGAAGTGTTTAAGACATTGCAGCCCACAGATGACACAAGTGAAGCTGCAATATTTTTGGGTGAGATGGCCATGTCGTCCTGATGTAAGGTTCCTTCAGTAGCTTCCTTTGGATATATATGACTGCCATAAATATTCCCAGAGAATTAAACTAAAGGTTTTCACAGAATTCTAACTTCTGGCGCGAGTGCCCTAAAGGTTTCCCTTAAGGATATCGTATATCAACAGGGGACGCATGCATTAACACGCCACATGGCTATCTGCACCCCACCTAGCGTTTACGCTTCGAGGGGGAAAGGTGGCGAGGTAACAGAGGAGCCGTTCCAAAGTTACCCTTCCTTCGTTACTGTTACGGTACTCGCAACGTAAACAAACCGTCCGCCATACTGTGTGACGTCACATCCGTCCTCATTCCGAATTCCAGCTTCCAACCAGCCTCTGCGATACAGAATAGCAGGAAGGGGCCTGGCAAGCTGAACTGGAACAGTTGGGCGGGTCCATCAGGACGACATGGCCATCTCACCCAAAAATAGATTTTTCGCTTCGCTCAAAATCCGTTTTTTGGGCTCAAGCCATGTCGTCCTGATGGAAGTGTACTAGAGAATTAATGTATCGTGTTGTCCTCCGCCAAAGTCTGAAGACTCTCCACTGGGCACAGAGAGACATCTTCCTTCAGGGGGCAGATTCTCCAAGGGCCCCATCTTTTGGTGGGAAGTCCATTTTTAGCGAGAAACGTGGGGTCAGGGAAGAGGGTAAGTTCCCCCTTGTCGGCGAAGTGTATCTGGCCCTCTTCTCTTGATAATGCCACTATTTCACTGACTCGGGCTCCCGAGACGAGAGCAAAAAGGAAGATCACTTTTTGAGTCAAGTCTTTCAGAGGGCAAGATTTGTTGTCCAAGCTAGAGGCAAAATGGAGCACCTTATCCAGGAACCAGGTGATGGTTCTCAGTGGAGGTGCTGGACGAAGTCTAGCACATGCTTTCGGGAGTTTATTGAAGATTTCGCTGGATAAATCTATTTGGAAGGCGTAGAGAAGTGGTCTGGTCAAGGCCGATTTGCAGGTGGAAATCGTATTGGCTGCTAAGCCTTGTCCATGAAGGTGAATAAAAAAGGACATACAAAAATATATGGAGATTTCCCTAGGGTTTTTTGCCTTGAAGAAGAATACCCACTTCTTCCAGGATGTTTCATATTACCTTCTGGTAGACATTGTTTTGTATTCCTCTAGTAAGTCCAAACTTTTCTTCGAGATCTCAAACCTTTTCTTCATGGCTAGGGAGAGAAAATCATGAGTTGAAGATCCTTGACTTTCTTTGATGAAGCGAAGACAGGCGACTTCTGCACCTGTTGGGAGAGAACTGGGCACGGCAGGGGGATCAGCTTGGGCTGTAGCTCCAGGACTAGGGGGAACCAGTTGCTCTAGGGCCACGGGAGCCACTAGGGCTGCTGTCCCTTTGAAGGTTCTCAGTTTGGAGAGGACTTTCAACAGAAGGTTGGGTGGAGGGAACAGGTAAATCTTGGACCATCTGTTCCAGTTCAGGGACATGGCGTCCACTGCTTCCGCATTGGGGTCCTCGTAAGGGGCCACATATCAAGGAAGTTGCTTGTTTTATCGCGAAGAGGTCGATCTGTAGTTCCGGGACTTGACGAGAGATGAAGGAGAATGATCTTGCGTCTAGGGACCATTCCGACTCTATGGGGCTTGTCCTTGATAGAGCGTCCGCTGTCACGTTGCGGAATCCTAGTAGGTGAACTGCAGACAGATGCCACTTCTTCCTGTCCGCCAGGCGGAAGATGGGTAATAGCACCTGATTTATGTGGGGCGATCTCGAGCCCTGACGATTGAGACATCTGACTACTACCGAGCTGTCCAGAGTTAGACGGATGTGTATCGAGGGACACGGGGATAATTACTTCAGGGTGAGAAGAACCGCCATGGCCTCCAAGATGTTGATGTGAAACGTCTTGAATAGGGGAGACCATGTTCCTTGAACTTGCCGTTGATGGGAGTGACCCCTCCAACCCTCCAGAGAAGTGTCAGTGTGGATGTTGAGCGATGGAGGCGGAGGTGGGAGAAGGATGGATCTTTTCAAGGTCCTTGCTTGTGACCACGGGCTTAGAAGGGAGCAAAACCTGTTCGGTAGGGGTCTCTCGAGATCTCTTCGAGCGACGGATGCGTTTCGTCTCCAGACTCTTGAGGCATCCTTTAGCTGTGCTCGTAGCACTAGGTTTGTCACTGAGGCAAACTGTAGGGAGCCGAGAACTTGCTCCTGATGTTGTCTTGAGATCCGTTTGATTTGAGAATCCTTCTGACAGACCCTGCTATTTCTTTTCTTTTCTTCAGTGGGATGGAAAGGCAGTGTGACTGAAGATCCCAATGGATTCCTAACCATTGGAACTTCTGAGCTGGAGCGAGGCGAGACTTCTAGGTGTTTATTTTGAAACCAAGATGTTCCAGGAACTGGGTCCCTTTGATGCAAGCTCTCAAACATTCTTCTGGCGAAGTTGACCAGACCAGCCAGTCGTCGAGGTAGGCCATCACTTGGACGTCCTGAAGGCGTAGCTGGTGGATGATTGTGTGTGCTAGCTTGATGAAGATTCTCGGAGCCACGTTGAGCCCGAAGGGCATGGTTCTGAAGGCGTAGCTTCTTCGTTGGAGCCAGAATCCTAGGTAAGAGGAAGTGTGGTGGTTCATTGGGATTTGCAAGTAGGCATCCGCCAGGTCTATTGAGACTGTGTAGGCCTTGTGAGGCAGTAGGGCTCTTATTTGTTGAAGAGTCAGCATCTTGAATTTGTTGTTCGCAATGAACTTGTTGAGGGGGGACAAGTCGAGAATGACTCTGATTTTGTCCGAGTCTTTCTTGGGCACACAAAACAGTCTTCCCTGGAACCTGGTGGACTTTACCCTTCTGATCACCTTCTTGTTCAAGAGTTCTAGGACATATTCTTCCAAGATGGGGGTTGATGGCTGGAAGAATTGGTGGAAGGTTGGAAGTGGTTGTGTCCAGCTCCAACCCAGTCCCATCTTGATGATGTTGTGTGCCCAAGGATCGAAGGTCCAGCGATCCTGAAAGTGGCGGAGTCTTCCTCCCACCGGAAGCACTTCATTGCTTCTGGTTTCCCAAGGGTTTGCCACCTCGGCTGGTAGCTCCCCTTCCTCCTCTGCCCCTGGGGGGAAAGCGCGAGGAGTCTCTGCTAGAGCCTCTACTTCTGGAACGAAAGGTAGAGGACTGTCGTTCGTAGGCAGGGGTGAAGACCAGTGATTGTGACACCACCGGTCTGTTGCAGCTGTGCGACCAATTGGGGAGTAGCGGGAGCCGGAAACTGGTGTTTTTATTGACGCTGCTGGGGTCTAGGTTTGGAGGATTTCCTCTTAGACTGAGGGCCTTCTTCCTGAGAGGATTTCCTCTTGCGGGACATGCCCCACTTATTGAGAAGGTTCCGGTTCTCAGAAGCAGCTTTGTCAATGATCTCTTTCACCAGAGCAGATGGAAAGAGATGTTTACCCCCGATATTGGAGGAGATTAGCTTCCGGGGTTCGTGTTTTACTGCCGCATTGGCAAACACAAATTCTCTGCAGGTTCTTCGGGCTCTGATGAAGCTGTATAAGTCCTTCATCACAGTCAGTAGGTAGGTCTTCGCGAGAACCATATATAGATCTGGGACTCTAACGTCCCCGGCCATGACCTCGAGCTGAATTTGGTGAGACAGGGAGGCAGCTAGTCTCTCCTTGGTCTCCTGCTCCCGACGGAGAAGGTGGTCGTTCAGCTTCGGAATATCTTCGTTGAACTGACGTCCTGCCACGTCAGGTTCCAGTTTCTCGACCGTGAAGGTAAACTGGATGTGTTTCCAGAATCTGTCGTCGGGGGGAAGGGCGAGAGAGAGAGGCCTACACTCCTCCAGGGTAGGGCAGGGCTTTCCATCCTCCATCACCTTCATGACCGCATGGAAGGCCTTTTTTACGAAGGGAAAGGTCGCAGAAGAGGGAGCAAGAAAGGACCGGTGCTTCTTACTCAGTGCCGGCATTTTCGAGCTGGTGAAACCGCGACTCTCAAGGCACTCTGCCAGCATGGTTTGGGCTTTTGAGTGATCAAACACGAACACCTCTTTGGGCTCAGTCTCCGACTTGGAGGCCAGTTTAGACCTTAGTCGGACGTAATAGTCCGGGTAAGCCTCAAAGTTAGGGAAGAATTCCACTTCTTCCAAAAGGATGGACCCTAACTTGTTGTTGATGAAGATCATTCCCGTCGTAATGGACATATGCTCAGCGTACCTCCAAGGGTTAAACTCCGAGCAGGAGGGAAGGTCCACAACCGAGATCTTCTTCGGTTGCTTCCATTCCATCAAACGACTTGTGATCTCCGCTGAATGCTTATTAAGCTTCTCGTCCATCAATTCCTCCAATACCCGGATGGCATCTTCGGTGGCGGGTAGCAGGGGCTGTGAGGCGGTGGAGGTGGAGGGGACTGGCTCCTCGACCACTACAGGGGCTGCCGGAGGTGGTGGGGTGACTTTGCCCTCTGAATCAGGGTACTCCACCTGATCCTCTTCTTCCTCCAGATCCTCACCCATGAGGGTCCTCTTGGAGTTGTCGGACACGTCCGACATCTTCTCCACCTCATCCAGACGACACTTGCTGAGCATGGTCTCGATGTCGGGCTCAACAGTCAGTTAAACCAAGGGGATCTGATCCTGGGGAATCACAGAATCTGCTGATGCTTTTGGGAAAAGCATGGCCCTCATCTTCTCATTGGGGAAATACGGCCCGGTGGCATTCTTCTGGAAGCCGCGCACCCACTTGCGCAGTATCTCTCGAGCATTGTCCCTGGCCTCCGCGGGTGGAGGGTTGTCGAACGCCTCATCAATGAGGCCTTTGCAGATTGAGCAGGACTGTGTATCCCAATACTTCTTTACCCGTTTTTGCTGTACAGGGGGCGTGGGTCCGGCACGCCCTATGCCCGTAAAAGTTCGGGCGGCGAACTGCACAAAAGAAGGTTTCACACTTCAGGTACTCCTCCTGTAAAAGAAAGAGAACATGAGTACATGGAAAACAGAGGTATGGCTTACATTACTCTTAAAATTAAAATTCACTAATCTGTAGCTTTGTGTTTTATGTGAGCTCAGGATAGGTGAGCTAAAAGAGAAGTAGGAAGACACATACTTGTGAGTTCCGTCCAGCCAGTTACCGTGACCTTTTTCTGCCGACAATTCCTTAGGACCTTAGGTTCTAGGGGAGGGAATGGTATCCCTATGCGGGAGCTAAACTAGGATTCCTTATAAAGGAATTGTCTACAGAGTGGAGAGGGTCTGAAATCTTTCAGAACCTGGAGAAAAGAGAGGGAAAATAGGGTAAAGCCCCTTATATTTTGGTAGATCCTGGCAAGAGACTGCACTGAGAAGCACAGAGTATTCTGGAATCATTGTACTGTACAACTATACACCCCAGTCACTGTCTTCAAGGTCTGAAATAGCTAAGAAGATCAGTCTGGCTATACGGCTGTATAGGTCGACTGCCGGCACAGGGCCGGCAGCCGGGGGGAAGGGGTGCTTGTCCATGGAAGCCGCAGGAGCGTCGTCGGCGGCAAGCCGGCGGCAAGCCGGAGTGAATCCCTCTAAGGCTACACACTGAGCAGCAGAGAGGTAGGAAGCACCTATAAGGGCGACCACCGGCACGGCGGCAGGTTGCCGGCAGGTCAGTGGCCTCCGGCAGCCGGCAGGCTGTCGGCGTTGGTGAACCTAGCTGGGTACATAAGATGGAAGGTTGTCTGAGAAGTCGGCGGCAGCAGCGGCAAGGGGTGGCGGCCCCCGGCAGCTGGCAGGTGGTCGCCTTAGGTAATCCTCAGATAGGAACATCCTATGAAGTAGGAAAGTCACCGGGGTGCTGGCGGCTGGCGGCGGCAAGGGGCGGCAGCCCCCGGCAGCCGGCAGGTTGTTGCCTTAGGTAATCCTCAGATAGGAACCGTCCTTTGAAGTAGGAAAGTCACCTGGGGTGCCTCAAAGAGGGGGAAGTGTTGCAAAGCAGCCAGCCAAGCAGGAGAGCATAGCTTAACCTACAATTCTCCCCGAGGGGGGAATTGTAGGACAGTGGACAGGGGTGTGAAGACAAGCCGACACAAAGGGATAGAGTGGGTGTAGGGGTCTGAGGGAGCAGAAGGGGTCGTGACCCTAAAGCTCCCAAGGGGTGGGAGAATCTCTTAGATGCCAAGGCCTAACTTAAACCAGGAGAGCTTCTCCTAGATTAGGGAGGGCTGGTGAGACGTATCGCTAGGCCACAGGAGGAAGCGACGTGTCCCAACCAAGAGCAGTCTAGGGGGAAGGGCAGGGCCCCTCCACCTTCAGTCTCAGTCGATACCTAAAGGGAAAGGCGTTCCCTAAGGGTGGACTGGGATGAACGATAGGTACTCTGGGGTTCTGTCCGAGGTACCTCCATAAACTATGGTAGGGAAGAGGGAAGAACGATATAACCTAACCTACCCGAAAATATTTCCTGTTAAGGAGCTAAGATATAGGAAGGCTACCCGGAGGGAGGTTACCCTTAGGTAACATGGGAGATAAGGAAGCATACAAGGGCCCCAACGTTGGGTTAAGGGATGTGACATGGATGGACCAGGCACAGTCCCTTTATGGTCCCTAGAAGGCGAAAGATATGTGCAACACTGAATCTTATATATGTTTAAAAATGCCTATATCTTCATTAACATTAACACTAGGAACACTTATTATATCATGCAGAAGTAAACATGAACACTAGGCTGCGGCCTAGGCTAGGCTGAAAGTCTAGTATGGGGTGGGCTAACTACGAGTGCCGAAGAATACCATCGGCATTATATAACTAATTCCTATTAATGAAGACTAAATAACTAATGATATTTAATTAGTTATAGGGCCGGGAAGCCTGTTCTGGCTAATTAAATAACACATGTGAGGCAAACAGCAGCGTCATAAAATGGCGCCTCCGGGCAAGGCGCAGCTCCGCCACAAAACACAAGATTTTAGCATAAAAAATTGTTACTTTACGGCCAGAGCTTATTTAAACAATGCAAGAACCTAGTACTCAGCTTTCCAGAAGAAGGCGAGCCAGAAGGTTGAGACATGGCGCAGGATGCACAAGATAAAAGATGATCACTGGGAACAAACAAACGGTGTTAGGAGCTACCAGAAACGGAATGAGGACGGACGTGACGTCACACAGTATGGCGGGCGGTTTGTTTACGTTGCGAGTACCGTAACAGTAACGAAGGAAGGGTAACTTTGGAACGGCTCCTCAGTTACCTCGCCACCTTTCCCCCTCGAAGCATAAACGCTAGGTAGGGTGCAGGTAGCCATGTGGCGTGTTAATGCATGCGTCCCCTGTTGATATACGATATCCTAGAGGGGAACCTTTAGGGTACTCGCGCCAGAAGTTAGAATTTTGTGAAAACCTTTAGTTTAATTCTCTAGGAATATTTATGGTAGTCATATATATCGAAAGGAAGCTACTGAAGGAACCTTCCATCAGGACGACATGGCTTGAGCCCAAAAAAGTAATATAGCAAGATAAAATGGAATGTATGATAGACAATATTTAATGGGAACATAAAATAGGTGATTTTATAAGGTATTGGATAGTAAAACAGTAATACTGTGGTCAAATGTAATATGTATACGAGGGTATTACATAAGAGGAATGGTATAGTTATACTAGGTCAAGTCATATACTTGAATTAAGTGGGTGAAGTCAAATAGTTAAATTTGGTGGGTGGAGAAGAACAAATCCTATTAGTGGATGAGGAGTCTATGCGCAGTAAGTTTTCCTCACACAAAACCCTGGGTTTCCACTTGGGGTCCCCCATTATCATAGTATATATATATATATATATATATATATATATATATATATATATATATATATATATATATATATATATATATATATATATATATATATATATATATATATATATATATAAGAATATCTTGTTTTCCCTTATCTTTGATTAAATTCATTCTAATCTTACATCGCAATTTTCATATACAATTCACCATTAGAATGAACAGAGTAAGACCAAAACAGTATTTATTGGTAAAATAAAAAAATTACGTCCCTAAAAATAAAAATGATGAAGAAACAAGCCCTTACCCAGATCAGTGTAAGTACTGTATAAATGAAATAAAGAAACACCATTTGTAGCCTACGTTGTTAATATAAAAGCACACTAATTCGGATAATTTCTCCATTATTTCCATAAACTGAAAGAAGCTGCGTGATAGTGCGTATGAAAGTTATCCATGAGTATTTACACAACTGTAGTTAGCATTACATATAAAGCAAAATAAACTATTTTGTGAAAAAAAAGGCCTTGACTGACCTTTGATCTCAATTTCTTACCTTATAAATAATGCAGAAGCACGAATACGATTTACTTAATAAGCAAAACTTTCTGATTAAGAAACATCCACTTATTTACTTTTCCTCAAAGGGCCTCACGCACCTTTTGAGTTTGTTTGGATTTAATGTCTAGTCTTACATAGGAGAAGACACTGAGTAAACTGATCAGATGGAGTGAATGTTAGCAGAAATACGTGTAATGATGAGTTAAAGATTACAGGCATTATTATGCCTTCCAAAGATAATTGGGTAAATCCCCGATAGAACCAACCAAGTCCAATATAAATTACAAAGTGAAGCCTACAGCCTTCGACTTACAAAATTTGTACTGATTTTGAAATTTTATGCAAATAAAAAAAAAGACTATCAATATTAGACATAGTTTTCATATATTCTTTGATAAACATTGATTTTGTAAATTATTTGATTTCATCTTTTACCCAAAACTACTTCTTACATTTTAAAATGTCCTCTTTCTCATACTAAAATTCTTATTACACAGATGCAACAACAACAATAATAAGAATAGGGAAGTGGGGAATATGGGGAAAGGAAGAGTACCCCTGGATACAATCCAATTTATAGCTCAAAGGCAGGTACTCGGGATGGGAAAGATTTAGGAAATATGGTGAAAGAGAAGTACAGGAGAAGAATAAAAGAGAGGGGCACACCCTCTTGCGATATTAGGAAAATGGTATTATTACATTGATAGTTTGCACACAATACAAATTCTTATTATTCATAGATTTTGTGTTATAGGAACTGGTACTGGGGCCATGCAGGGCATTCTGTAATGACACGAAATTGAGAGGAAATTATTTGTCTAAGAAGAACATGTAAAAAGTAATTTTATGATGTGAAAATAGATCAATTTTACACAAGACTACTCTGGTGTTACTCACCTCCTTGAATTTATGCCAGAATAAATAATAAACAAATTGGAAGCTCCAAAGATCAAATTGTATTAACATCACAAAAAATGTCATTCCTATGAATAATTCATGAATTTACACCTAATCTGGAAATTTATTAGATCGATTATGTATAACCAGCTCCAAAATTTGTTCTTATCAGACTGTTGGTCAGTGTTTGGAATATCCACGACACTCCTTTACACAAGAAATAAGATAAGGAGAGAGAGAGAGAGAGAGAGAGAGAGAGAGAGAGAGAGAGAGAGAGAGAGAGAGAGAGAGAGAGAGAGAGAGAGAGAGAGAGAGAGAGAGAGTTATTGACAAAATAAACTATATGAACAACTTGTTTGATTCATTTTGAGCAATAGGAAAAAAAAGTTACTTCCGGAAGTAGAAAAGAAGTATACCACTAAAACATTTTGCCACAAGATGGAATAGACTGCTGTAACAGGAGGGTTATAGCCTGCAATATACTATGAACACCTTTACACAAGATAGCATTCCCTGTCGAGGAATGGCCATAGTTTAGGGGAAGGATAATCTCCAATAGGTAGGAATACAATTTAGAGGTCCAAATTATGTTACCCAACTATGCATTGATGGAATTCTCCTCACAGCATTCTTCTATTTAGTTTCTTTTTTATCTCTAAAAATGTTTATTTCTGGGTATGAGACAAGTGTTGCCTTGTATAAAGACTTAATGAAGGGGAGTAACGTTCATGGGAAAGGGTTGGGAAAATTACCTACCTGGTTGACTTGACCAATAATCTGTCTTCTTCTTCTTCTTCTTCTTGGGGTATTAAAGCCAACACTTGTTGTTGGCACGGGCCTTTCCCTTGGTTGGCCCTTAGGCAATAACCTGTGAAAACATGCAGATGATTAAATGTAGGGACACGGGAATTTGATGGAAGAGGAAAACGTTAAGGGTAGTGAAGTTATAACTATATGTTATGATGTAAGTGGATTGCGGTGTTTAAATAGTACCTGATTAATGGCGAGGCTGTAAATTTTGTAATGCATATAAGTGCTTCAATAAGCTAGACTTGAACGATTACATGAAATAGGAAAATGATATGATGGAAGGAAGCACTGATATTTAAGTAAATGAATTAAAAAGGTAGAGCAGCCATCAACTGTCCAGCAGTTAGCCTACAACAGAAAACATTGAGATTTAAAAAAAAAAAGTAAGATAAGGATATATATATTGGCCCAAGCTATGCTGTATCATGACTGACAAAGTGAATAGTATTAGTATAAAAATAATGTTGATTAAAAATATTGAAACTGAATCATTGGTATTTGTAAATGATATTGTTTCCCAAAGGAAGGAAAGAAGGAATCAAATGTGCTACAAGTAATAGTCATAGTTTGAAGATCTTAAAGAACTTCACAATCAACGCTAACTCAAAAAAAAATCAAGCATATTAATAATTAAACAAAAGAAGGAATAAAAAACAAGAGAAGATTAAAACAAAAGTGAAGAATCGCCCAGTAAGTTAAGTTAAAGAATATAAGTATCTGGGTGAATGATACACTGAGAGAGAAAACAAAGAAAAGTGTGCGAGTAAAAAATATATGACCCAATAAATAGGAAAATATGTAGATATGAGAAAAATAGGAAAATGGTATTGGAAATGAAAATAAAAGTTTATGAAACAGTAGTAGTACCAAAAATATTTACTAATATTGGGACCTGGTGTGTAATGGGAGATAAAAATGAGAAAAATCTGGAAAACTTCCAATATTCAATGTAGGGGTAAATTTTCATCAGAAAACAATATGAATGACCCTTTTTGAGCTATTGGACTCCAAACTCCCGCCCACATAACCTACTATCTCACACTAAAACACATATAATATGGAAAACCCTATTATATGACAGTTTGAACGTTTATGATGGTTAAACTGGCGGCAATTGAGAGTTTTTGAGCTTTAGGACTCCAGACTCCTACACCCCAGAAAACTACTATTTTGCACAAAAACGCCTGTTTTGAAAACACAAGAAAAAAGGGCATGTTTACACCCCAACCCGCACCATGAAATGTTGCATTCATAGCTGTTCGCTGCTTTAGGATCGATTCTCCAACCACCCTACAAAACATTAAGTTCACGTAAAAACACATTATCGGTAAAACACGAGCCTTTGTAGTTAGTTGGGACAGGCTTGGGACCGCCAGGAATTAGAGTAAAAAATTTCAGAAATCCGCTCTTTTTAAAGGGAATGATCACAGAATGAAATAGTATTGAATTGACTAGTTTTTTAAATGCTTTTCCGAATAATCTACATACTAAGACCACTCAGCGCTTGAATGTCGGAAATGTGCGAGAAAAATAGACAACTAACCCAAACTTTACCCCTTAACCTGACCTACAAGCCGTGTCCTTACCTTCCTGGTGACCTAATGGGTGCTAACATCCCCAAGTGACCTCCAAACAGTGTCGTTATCATACAAACACCACAAACCCCCCTTTACACCTAACCGACCAGTAGTGACTATCAGTTAATCAGTAATGTGTTCTATGGACGCAATCTCATTTGGTTCTTTCTTTATAATGATTACAAATATCAGTATTACTTGCAAGCTTGTCCGGCTCTGATTCCATATTAATCAAAGACATTTTCCTCGGAAGCTGTCTCACCTGGCTTTAGGTACCTAGGCCTATTCACAAGTGATATCTTGATTTGAAACATTTTTTGCATGGGTTTGGATAAACTTATTAATCAGAATTATCTTATATTTTTTTTTTTTTTTTGGTTTTGACAACCAAATAAGCAGATATTTTATCTGTTTATAACTGATTACCTTTTACTCAGAATCGTTATCAACATGTTCATTGGAGACAGTTTTAATTGTTGGAAATAACCCACTTGATTCAAAGTAGATTTCTTAACCAGTCAAGATGGCTTAGAATGTTACCATGCAAAATTATTACTTTTGATTTCGGCAAAGCTATATATTTGGAAAAAAGTATCCAACATTTCTCGCCAGTAGGTATATCGGGATATAAAAGATTTTTGTAAAATATTTTCACAAATCTAATCAATAGAATTATCATTATTTGCATTAAACTTTACTTGTTTACTTATATTTAAATCTAAATGAGAGAGAGAGAGAGAGAGAGAGAGAGAGAGAGAGAGAGAGAGAGAGAGAGAGAGAGAGAGACATCTTCACTTCATCTAAAAAGCAAAAACATTGTAATCTATATAATTTATATTTCACAAAAGGGAATATAATTAGTAGGGTTGGTAAATATGATAGTTAATATGTTCCGCGCTATGTTGGAATCTACGCCGATTCCGAATCGGGTTGCGCGATGTTAGAATTCTTACTTTGTGCGGCAAAGTTGGAATGCAGTGTTGGGTTCCCGCTGTAATTTTCAGGGCACTACCTAACCTAATACACCCACCTAACCTAACCTAGGGCCCTGTACCCCTACCTAGGCCTAGCCCCTGCAACACCCCCCTTAATGCCACTACCTAACACATCCATCAAACCAAATGGTAATTGCAATTATCCACTACAATAACTAATACGCCTTGGAAACAAATTAAACACACATAATGAAATGACTTTTTCATAATGGCTTGATCACTTCATATACGACGAGGAGATCACCCCATAGAACCTAATACTGTTAACACACCTATTGCCATATAAGGTAAAGGAGTCAGTCGGTGTATTTACGTGAATCTGTTTCACTCAACAGTAACCAAAATACGATTCCAACTTGGTCGCGCGATCTGGGAATCTTCACATTGCGCAGCGCCAAGTATGAATATTCCAACACGGTGCGGATTCTGAGATGGGTCGTAATAAATACATTCATGAAGCTGAAACTGAATGAATTTTTACGAAATATTTACTATATAATATCTGTATGTAACTAGGTAATATCTTGTTAAAATCCCATCCATCCATTTCTCATGGAAAAAAAACTTTTTTTTTTTGGTGAGTTTTCTTGTTGTTTTGTTAGGTTCTGATGCGATTACCATCCACAAATGTATCGTTTTCTGATTACCGCCACCCAAAAGTATCTCCAAGTGGAGTATAGTTAAGTAATAAATTGCATTAGAAAATAACTCTAGACAACTACAAAACAACAATAAACTAACAAACAAAATGGTTTTTCAAGCGAAAATATAAGAAACAACACTAAGGGAAGCTATCACTGGTCCATTTTTCACCAAACCCCTTTTCTAAACTGATCATTGCTCTGCTATGGTTCGCTCCACTCGCAATTAATGATTAAAACATCTCAGTATATTCTGGCAAGCGGTACTTAAAGTGTTATGAGCGTTCACCTTTTGGACGAGTATTTTGCCGTCTCCTTAGTCTACACTAAATACTGCTTCACGAGTATATTGGTTAATGAACTATCGACAGTTATTCACATACTGATCTTTAATCAGCCGTGGCTCAGTTCGTTTGCAATTAATTATTATTTTGATGACGTAGTTCACTAACCATCACTCGAAATGCGAAAAAACTTGTACTCTGTCCAGAGGCCTGAAAGCTCCACACAAAAAATAGAAGCAATTTGATTGCCTACTCTAGCTATGTCAGGTCTAAGGTCATTTACACTCTTAAACTCTGTTTTGGTGCCATCCCAGGGACCCCAATGAAATGATGGACAGGAATTTTACGTCAATTAATTATTGAGACAATGGCAATAGATGGGAGCAGAGATGGAGTGAAAAGTAAAAGATAAAGATAGGTAGTTTTACCTTCGAAGTAGATAGATTCAATACAAAGTCCCTCGCTAATACACTATTACTCCAAAGTTACTTAGTAATACTCCTTTTAAAATATCGGATATACTCTCCTGAAAATGAATATCCATAATGACATAATAAAATAAATGAAGGAAAAAAAATATGATATTGTTTAATTACCCTTATCTTGCGTTATTACACAAATTTACATTAAAGAAACATTTGGTGTAATTAAGATTAATGGCAATGATATTAAATTACATCATTAAACGTTGACGCCTAAGTCCACCAATACTGAAGAGAAAGGTGCACATAGAGAGAGAGTTGAGGTAACAGTTACTAAGGCAACGGAGGAGTAGGCCTAATGCATTCAAGGAGTTATATTAAAAAATCTGTATGGATTAAGACTTGTATTGGATAAATAAAGGCTAAAAAATAAGTAAAGGAAGTACAAGAAATTTAGACCTACACTGTGATTTTTTCATAGTAAGACAATAATGTCTGGTTTTGAGTATATGTTAATCAATGATGTGTTGTCTGGATATAATCTTATCTGTCTCTTTCTTAATAATGATTAGAAATATCTTTATTACTTGCAAGCTTGTCTGGCTGTGATTACATATTAATCAAAGATATTTTCTTTGAACGCAATCTCACCTGGCTTTAGATACCTAGGCCTATTCATTAGTGATATCTTGATTTAAAATAAGTAACAGATCATGAGCGTCTGGGATTAAAGGTCAAATTATAAGTGTCTGAGGTCAAAGGTAAAGGACCAAATTACAATAACATATTTTTTTTTTCTTTTTAGGTAAATGATTCATGAAATCACTCCATCTGGAAATACTTACATCCCCATTTTGAGTATAAGGGTAATATACAATGATGTTACTTGTCGTGAATTTTCTCCGACTGATTACAATTATGATTCTAGGCCCGATAGTGTGGGCCGATAACAAGACCTTGAAGAGGTTAGCCTCCCAAAACTGTCCAGGATTCAATAAAATATGAATAGGCCTACACTTTACAAATTTATTACAAAAATGACTATTTAACAAGGAAATTACACACCAAAACATTTGATCTAATTGATAAATGAAACTGTCTCCCTTGGGGGTCTATAACATGTGCCCGTAGGGCACTAAGTCCCTGTTGGACTAAAAAAAGAACTAAATTCACTCAACTTTAATGTTATACCTTGGTAGAACACCTACCAAGATTCTCTGACATATCTTAGTAAACAAATCTAATCCCCAATCACAGGGATCACAAAGTTATAAACAGATATAAAAAATACTTGGCACTCAGAAAAAGACTAGGGGGAACCGACCTGATTTCACGCAGTTTGGAGCGGAGATAAGAGAGAGTAAAAAAGAGCAACTTACTTGTTTGGGGACTATAGGTAGAGAGGACGACCGTAGCTCTGGGCAGCTCCGAAGAAAACTTCGGTCTCCCGCGCTAACTAAAGTGTCCTTGGGAGAGGGGAGAGAATTCTTACGTTTTTTATTTAAAATGGGTCTGATAAAGCTTCTTTATCGACCACAAGACTGAGAAACTGTTAAAGTCTTACTTCAGATCGAAGGATGAGCTTAATGCTTCGGCTAAAGGCCATAATTTGCTATAATCCACCAAACTAGAGAGTCCTTGGCTCTAAACATATATGTATCGATATTTTTATCGTGGTGCAGTAATACGAGATGAATTCTGTGATTCGTAAATAACAAACACTTAATTTCTCTGACACCTGCTCCTTCCCCAACAGGTGGTTAAATTTTATGCCCAATACCATCATGTATTGGACCATAGTCATTGGCATCAACGCCCGTGAGATCTTCCAAACTTAGCTCAATTTAACGCAATGTTCGTGGAGTTAAATGGCGGGACTTTCGAATGATCAGTTCGAAACTTCCGACATCCTCCACACCCGAAATAAAGGAGCGGTGAAACGTCGGTCAATTAGGCAAGACTGGACTCGGGGTATGAGTAACCTCTCCAAGACTCTGTTAGGCTTGTTGCGTAGCGCTCCACAAGGACTCTAACGGAGTACACACAATATACATCAACAGAAATATTACCCCGGGGCAATCAACTCTTACAAGTATACACACAGAATGGCAATGCGGGAAAAAATGTACCCAGACATATAATACATACATGAATCAATCAATAGAAAGGCAAATAGGCAATGGGCCTGCAATAATATCTCAAATAAGCAATAAGCAATGTATACATGCACAATCATATATGTAATAATCTTATATACACATATCAAATCATAAGGCAATCTGCCCCTAATCAATCAATGGAATTACCCTTCCCATACGGCCTTGGCAATTACTCAAGGGGAAAAAAGGGGAAGGGGGTCCTGGTTCTGAACAACGCTCGACTTGTATATACGAGAGAGGCCCTCCCATCCCCGTACACTATACCCGACGCACTATCAACCTCTGTGGATTCAAACTCACCTACACTTATTTCTTTCCACCCTCCCTACCTACCAGAAGGGAAACTCCCGTTTTCATTTACTGTTTGCAGCTATGAGTTATATATCCTCATTCTGAACTAATTGTTCCGTCAACTCTCGCTGCTTCGCAGCAGCCTTTCTCAATGGGCGTGCGGAACGTCTTTGTGCGCCCGACGTCTTTGATTCTACGTCAATTTCACTTATCTCACTTACCATATTGTTATCACTCTTTTCGCCACTACCTAAGACCTCTGTGGCTGGATGTCGAGATGTCGTAGCCTGAACCATCTCCTGGTTGTCCTCAGTCGTCTCAACGATCCCTGGCACTCCTGCTGGAAAATTGTATGCACCCTCGTCTTTGACGTCGCCATCATCTTTTCCAACACCATCATCGTCATCAGAGGGGGCAATCTCCAGGGGAACCAGGTGGCTAACAGCTCGCAGGGACTCGACATCCTCGAACAACACCTTGGCTGAACGTACGACTCCGTCGTCGTCAGGATATGTCTCCCCGACACGTCCAAGGGGCCACGTAGCCCTCTTTTGATTGTCTTGCTTGACCAGTACGACGTCTCCGGGGTGCAGCTTGGAAGGTTCCCCAGTTCGTCAGTCGTGTCTGGCCCTCAGGCCACTCAAATATTCTTTTCTCCACCTCTCTCGGAAGTTTTTCAAAGAGTCTTTCAGCTTCAAATAACGATCACGGAGCCTCCGGGAGGCGAAGGTCGCATTGAGGTGGTCGTCTGGCAAGATCGGTGCCATGAGGTTGATTAGGTTTCCTCTCACTATATGGGAGGGGGTGAGGACCTCATCCTCGCACTTGTCGCCGCTGTACATTAGAGGCCTCAGCCTCCTTCACTAATGTTAGTACATGGGCGTCCGGCAGGTACTTCTTCCCGAGGGCTATCTGGAGGACAAGTTTTGTCACTCCGATTAGGCGCTTAAAGAACGCACCTTTCCAAGGTGCACGGGGCGTCTGAAAACGCCATTCAATTCCAGTTTTCCTCAGGAACTGCTGGACTTCATCCTCTTCATAAAGTCCCTGAAGGAGGTTGCTGGCAGTCTTGAACATTTGATGATAATCGGATGTGATGAAAGACGGAGCACCGTGGGTAGCACAAAAACGACGTAAGGCTAAGACAAATTCCTCCGCTTCCAGGGAGAGCAGAAATCAAGGTACACGACCCCGCTGGCCATGCAAGTCACGATCAGTATGTAGCCTGGCTGCGTTTCAGTCTGTATGGCCGCTGTGTGGTCCACTCCGACTGCTGCAAAGGGCTTCGTTAGGTTGATCCTTTCCTTCGGTAGGGGTGGTGGTGGTGGCTGTCTCAACAGGGGCTGGAAGGCTAGCACGCATTCTGGACACTGCTGCACAATCTGCCTCGCGATGGAACGTAGGCCCGGCGACCAGCATTTCTGTCGAAAGATACCCATTAGTGTATTCACACCACAATGTAAATGCAAACTATGCAAATATCTTCGATAAGCCCTAACTAAGTGCCCCTTGGCCCCTAGTGCAAATCAACTTATCATCTAACACTAGATTTAATTGTCTGACAAAATTAGTAACTTCACGAAGGGGTCTGACTCCACCCTCCAAGTAAGCATAGACTGTAGGCAAATAACATTTTTGCTCTAATTGAACAACAATTCTGAACGGATGCCGTTTTAGTTTAGCAAATTTTGGGATTAACCTAGTAACTCGCAATAAGAATCAGAACTCTACTTCCCTTTGTAGAATTTCCCATATCTCTCCTGGTGGAACAGGACTTATTTCTTCCCTCATTTCTTGCACCGCCGCCACTACGGTTCTTTGATTGGTTGGATCGTCCTCTTTGTAAGGAACAGGCTCTCCCGTGTTCCTCAGGAACTCTGGGCTATTCCGCCAAAGAGGGTTTTGTAGTAATTGTTGCGTTATTGCTCCTCTGGACAGGACATCAGCAGGATTCTGTTTGCTTGGGATATGGCTGAGAGTGAAACCGCAAACCTGATGAAGAAAAATAATCTCCGCCACTCTGTTAGATATGAATACATTCTTATTTTCCTTGGCATCGTGAGATGCAACCCATGCCAACGTAACCTTACTGTCGGTTCACATGGCTATCTCTCGTGGCTCTATCAGCCCTCTAAGTGTCTTGGCTAATCTGCAGCCTAACAACAATACTAATAGTTCTAGCTTGGGTATTGTCAACTTGTTCATCCCCTTTGGAGTGATCCTCATTTTACTAGTGAGTAGGCTTACTTGATTGCAATTGTCCCTAGTATATGCTACTGCACTGTATGCCTTGCTGCTGGCATCGGTGAATACATGGAGCTCTAAATTTTTCTTGCCTACCGCTCTTGGAAATGTGATGTTGCTTAGCGCTTTCAAATTCACACAACTCACTCGCTTCTCAAGCTTTCTCTCTCTTTAACACGCATCCCAACCTACGCTATCCTCCCATAGTTGTTGTAGGAAAAGCTTTCCTCGAACAAATATTGGGCTCATCAAGCCTAGAGAATCATAAATGGAGACCAACATGGAAAGTACCCTACGCTTTGTAGGTACCCATCACCCGCCAATTCACTGATTCTCTTACTCTCTTTCACACACAATTGGTCGACGTCTCGGGCCCATCGCAGCCCAAGTACGTTCACATTCACCGGCTCATTCCACTGCTTCTCGCTATTGAAGACTAAGTTATTGGACGCCCACCCTTTTATAGGCATACCAGCCCCTTTTAAGATCTTGTTGACAGATTCATGCTCCTGCCTCATGCTCTGTACATCCTCGAAAGTACTAAGAAAATATTTTCTGCAAATATTTATTTAAAGCACATTTGAAATAACTTCTTTGATATTTTCTTTTCATGATGAATTAAAATAAATGTAGGCAGAATTATTCCTTATTATCCTACACGGTCTCTTGCCTCTTAGAAACTCGTATTGCAATGGAAATGTGAAGTTGATTATTATAAATGTGACTAATTTTTCTGAGATCCTGACCTTTCATCTTTCTGACGAACCTAAAATCCATTCTTTTCATAGAACCTAATTTATAAGGCCTATTGTTGGGACTGAGGGGATCCTACTGCAATGATGAGAAACTACGGGACAGTTGTTTGCCTAAAAGGAGAGAGAGAGAGAGAGAGAGAGAGAGAGAGAGAGAGAGAGATTTTGCAATAGAATATTCAGAATACATATAATTTCTCAGTCCCAACTTTGGCATTACTTATATATTGTATTGATGAAATAAGGAACAGATCATAAGTGTCTGAGGTCAAAGGTCAAGCAACAAATTACACTAACATATTTTTTTTTCTCTTTTTTTTTTTATAAATGATTCATGAATTCACTCCGTCTGGAAATACTTACATCCCCATTTCAAGTAAAAGGGTTATATCAAATAAACATATTTATTCAAAACTGATTATAAAAGGTAATATTTTATGACTATTGCTAATAAATCAATATTTGAAAAATATTTACATAAACAAGATTATAGTAAAGGTATACTCACCAGTCAAGGGCAGGACTTTATGAGATTAGTTGTTTTGACATTAATACACTCTTTACAAAAATAAAGGTTTTTTGATCGGTATGATCCCCAGGCAATCTTGTCTGGGTGTGTCCACCACTATAACCTGTAATTATAATATTTTACCTGGCAAGTCTTATCTAAAATATGAAAACTGTTTCAACTTGCAGTAGGCGTCAGTGTTGCCAACCCTACAGGCAGTCACGTCCCTATAACTGTAGCAAAAAGTCCCTACGTGTCCCTACTCCTGCAGCAAATGTCCCTCTGTGGGATTGAATGTTCAATGTCTGTACAGTGGTATGAAATCTTTGAGCAATTGCGATATGATCATAAATTTCTTTATCAGTAAGTCCAATGGCCCGCAAACTATATACTAGGTTATATAATGCAATAAAAGGAAAACTTGAGTACAGTATTACACAAAATTTATTTTCTTGATAAACAAAAATACATATACATGAAATAATACTGAAAAATATAGCATGATGTAAGCTGGTAGGCTTACAATAACCTATACTAAATGAAAATAATTTCACTTTTTTATTATTTCAAATTCAAATTAATAGTTCAAAATATTGTTTGTTGCTTTACATGTATGCAATGGTTAACTACTCTCAGACTGTTTGAAATCATACATTTTTACATTATGAAAACTGAGGTATCTTCATTAATGCCCTTGGCTAGATTTAAACAATTTTCACCTTTTGATTTCATGTTTGAATTGATAAATAATATGGAGTCTAACAGTTCAGGTTCCATCTTATTTCTCTTTTTTGTTTTAGCATTACCCATCATCGAAAATTTTCGTTCTGTTTCAACATTCGAGTGAGGCAATGTTATAACCAGTTTAGCCAGAAATACCAAATTCTTGAAAACAAATTCATCTGAATAATTCTTTAATTGAGAGATATACACAGAAAATTAGTCATTGTTTTTCTCTTTTAGCATTTCATACTCATCGGAATTGAAATATATTGGCAAATCATTCCACTCTTTTTTTATTTCATTAACAGAGCCTACAAGATGCTCATACTTTTTGGCTAAAGTCTCCAAATTTGGCAATTTTTTCCTGACCTCGATATCTAATGCTACCTTGGAGATTACAAATTTCATTTCTGAGTACAGAGGATCAAAGAGAGGTAACCTTTTCACAAGTTCCGTGAATGCTGTTTGATAAAAGGAAAGGCACCTTGGTCTGAAATGCTTGTTATCTTCCAAATTCTTAGTTGTAGCTAGCAGTGCCTCACATTCGTATCCTAACTCTGTTTGACCTAGTGGAATAAGCTGTGCTTCATTATTTGGATCAATTCTGGACAAATCGGATAGATATTGGGGTTTGATAAAGTTCTTACAAATAAGTCTTGTCATTCTTGTGCTCTTATCTTGTAGGATACCAATCAAATTGTTTTTACTTTGAAAAAGAGCATTTAGTTGCTTAAAATATCCAAGCACATATTTCAAAAATGTCAGGTAAGCTTTTGTGTATGGATTGTTAAATTCTTTCATTATAAGTTCTGCTGAATTAACCCTTTCTTCTATCTGGGCCTGCAAGAATAAGAGCTTTAAAACTTCCCACCGATTCAGTATTCGTTCAAAGCAGTGCCGCATTGCAAGTCATCTTGTATCAGCAAGTCTAAGCATTTTGAGTCTTTCAGCAGCAAGATATTCCTGCAATTCTGCTAGCTCTGCCTGCCTTTTTGAGCTGTGACTAAAATCTGAAGCAATACTTCGAACGAAATCTTCAATATTTCTCGGCAAATGACTTGTTGCTTTGCTAGCCACTATATGGAGTGAATGGCATATACATTTTAAAGTAAAGAAGCTTTCATCTGCATCTCTTTGCAATTTGGTTATAAGGGAGTTGTTTTTTCCTACTAATACACTTGCATTGTCTACTGCCATGGCGATTATGTTGGTCAAGGGAATACCTTTCTCTACAAAACATGACTACTACTTTACTAAGAGTCTCGGCATCACTATTTCTGGCATCGTGTAAAATTGCTTCTAACAGCTGTGTGACAACTCGACCTTCACCCTCATCATCAAAATATCTAACTAGCACTGCAATAACCTTTACTTTATATATATATATATATATATATATATATATATATATATATATATATATATATATATATATATATATATATATATATATATATATATATATATATATATATATATATATATATATATATCTGTACCTTCATCTACTAAAAAGGAAAACTTTTTCTCTTTTAGAGTCTCAACCAATTTTTTCTTGTCAGCTTTAGCAATAAAAATTTTAATGATGTAAGAGCATTTTGTTCTGTGCAAAGAAACACCTTGGATAACATCACAGTTAGGTATACCAATTTTTAAAGCATCAATTAAGTGACCAATAGTGTACATAGATATGTTGTGTTCAGCAAATACCCCAATTAGTATTATTTCCAGCTTCTTGATATCATCCTGTGTACTTCCAGTTCCTTTACTAGATTTACCTCTCTGAAAAAATGAACCTGCAGATGGTTGACGTTTAATTACTTTAACTGATCTCTTGTGCGATTCCCTGTTACTGTGTTTTACCAACTCACTGTGTCCTGCTACAAGTTTACTATTGCACGCTTTTCACAGGGCATGAAAAGGGTCATCCTTGACTTCAGTTAATCATCCACGAAATTCATCTTTCTGAAACCAGAGCCATATAGGATCATGGATAATATAATGTAAACTCGATATTGGCTTTTTATACAAGGAAAATAGAGCTATTTCTCATTTATATGTCAGCGGCACGAACAATTCTATATTCCTACAAAATACAGGAAGAAAAAGAGTAAATGAAAAATTCAAATAAATGAGTAAGACTTTGCTTAATTCCTTCACAAACTATGGGCTTATTACGGGTGAGTGGGGGGTGTCTAAAAATATCGTGTGTGTGTGTGTGTGTGTGTTGTGAAGAATTTTCTTCACTCTTCTTCTTTTAATCGTATTTTTAGCTCTCTTCTACTAATACTATAGCTACCCCTCAAACATTCTCTCCTACATCTAGTTTTCTTTCACGAAACATAGGAAGGACTATTCTAAACTTAAACTTGTTGACAGTGGCGCACGCCATGCTCGTGACGTCACAGCGTAGATACGCACGTTAGAGGGCCCTAGTGTAACCACGGCGTATGTTGGTTCTTTCCTTAAACTACTTGGGTCGAGATTAAATTCCTAAACTGAATTTTTATATAAATTTCAATACTGCTGAATTAATGCATCTTATATTTCTCAATACCAATTAAGGTTTGTTAATTTTAAGATGTATGCCCATCGCACCAGTCCATTGCTAATTAATCATTTTAAACATTAATTTTTAGCAAGCCAGAATAGGTAGGATTGTTGTATATATAACCTCCCTCAGAGCAGCAAGATTTATCTGAGTATTTAGTACAAAATCCTGCCTCCTCTGCACTCCTTGCAACAATATATTGCCCTGTCCTTAAGTCCCGATATGGCACCCCCAATGGATTACCGTGCGCATCAAGCTCCTCACCTATCTGGAAAGGTGAATCCAGGTGATCTCTTCGACCGTAGAGTCGACCCCATTCAACGAGAAGCTGCCTTGGCCTGCTGAGCTGACCTGCCTGGTCATTGAACCCTTACACTTCTGGCTCAGCCCCCCCCCCCCCCCCCGCACTCTCTCTCCCAAAACTCGACTCACAAAAGGTTGCTGCCGGTCGGAGAGATTGAGAAGAAGATGACCCTGATGTACCTAGTTGCAGCCACAGTGAGAATTCTTGGGGTGAGCCAGGCAAGAGAGCAACGTGCCAATTAGTGCGACAACCAGGTCAACAGCCACCATGGGCATAGGACTAATCTTCAAAGGAGTGCAGGTACTACATCAATGGCCATTTAGTTTTTCCCCATTTTTTATTAGCTTAGACTAATTTTAACTTAATAGGGAACCTGGCTAATTACACTATTCGGACTGTGTGCGGTGGGATTGTGTGTGAATATTTTTCCATTATTATTTCTTGCTTGGAGACTAGCATAGTCTCTGGGTCACGTGGGCCACGTGCCAGACCCCATTTTGATTATTGCAGACCGCGTGTCTAAACCATCATTTTCATTATTTGAATTGCATTTTTATGATTCCATTTTGTCTTTGTTAAGATGTCCGTTTCTTTGATGTAAATTTGTGAATAAATCAATATTAGGTTAATTAAACCTCCTTAGTATTTTTGCTCCCTCATTTATTTTAATGTGTGAAATGAATAGTTGAGCACGGGACAAAGTACCCAATATTTGAAGAGAAAACCTAAGTAAGTCTATAGGTGGTAACAGCGAGGTACTTTGCATTAATATATTTGCTTCGAAGGTAAAGATCCTTATCTTTAAACTTTTAAACTACTTTACATCACTGCTCCCATTTTGGATTTTGTCTTAATTACATTAACGTAAATTACCTGTCCAGCATTTCATTGGGGTAGCTGGGACGGAGCCGGAACAGAGCCTGAGAATGAGATGACTATAGACCTGACAAAGCTAGAGTAGGCCATAAATTATTGACATTTCTACGTGTGGAGTACTCCGGCCTCTGGACAGTAAATTTCCCTTTTGTATGTGAGTGATGGTTAGTGAATTGTGACAGTAAAGTATTAGCAGGGTGTTTGTGCCCCGAGAGTAAGTGCTCATATCCTCCCCTGTTGAACTTTATGTAACTGTTATAAGGAGACATTCCCGGACTAAGTTCCCACTCAGAACACAAGCATTAAAAAATTCTCCACACGAGTGTGTGTCTATTTCCAAAAGGAAAGTAAACTGAATTCGGTTACTGTGCCCCTCCCCATGAAAACAATTAATGCCTAATGCAAATAGCCTAGTAACAAAAAATCAATAGATCTTTGTAAGTTAGGCCTAACCAAAGAGCCTATGTATACCTACCTGCCTAACTTATGCCTAGTTTATCATGCTTCTTGTATGATCATAAATGAATGGACTATTGCCACACCATGTGACCATTCATTGCTCCCTTACGAAACTCCAATAGGCCTATTCGAAATCATCTCGATGACTCAATCTAACCTATCATACAGTCTCACCTAGCCATATTGATATTTTACTTGAATTGTAAATAACACACTGTCTTTCATAACCATACCTGTAACCATTCTTGTCTAAATCGCTACTTTCTAGGAGGGGATTTTTAATTTTTCAAAAGTTCTCCTCTCCTCTGTCTTACTTTCTTCGGTGTGCTCGGTCCAGCTTTATCCATGATCTAAGAGTATTCAGTCAGTCAATTAGTCATAAGCTAGAAAACCGTCTTCACAAAAACCTTATGTAGGTCTTACATGAGCGTACTACCACCACCACACTGTCAGTGACACATCCAGACTACATACCACCCATTAACGGTTAATATTCACATGTGCAAGACATGTTCATTCTGAACGTTTGCATTATCGGAAAACGAGATTTAAAGAAAAGTGGGTATGGTAGTTTATCATATGGATTTTATAGTGGTGTAGCACTTAAGGTAAAGGGTAGTTACACAAAAATATATATTTTCTTAAAAATCTTTAAAAGGCCCTAAGTTTTCAGAAATTTTGCAAGGGCGTCCCTACGTCCCTACAGCAAGAAAAATTAGTTAAATGTCCCTACTGTTGGCAACACTGCCTAGTGGAGGTCCCTGATTGGCTGAAATAGAAACGCAACTTAGCTCTTGTTTGTAAAATCTATGTCAAGGTTTGTGGTTTCATAAACACAATGACTAGAAGTAGATATGTAGCATATTATAGGTATAGAATAGGCGACAGTATATACTTTGTTTCATTATCATAAAGAAAGCAAAATTTTAAAGAACTCCAAGGGAAATAACTCTTATCTATGGATATTTTAGTGCTTGTCTAGGGATGTTTTTGACTGCTGTAGAAAAAGACTCAGTCCGTCATAGACACGGGCCGAAAAAGGTTTGTTACTTCTCTTGTGCTGGGAAAATTGAGGGAAAAGGTTAATAGTCACTAATTGGGGTTGTTTATTTATTTTCTTTTTTTTTTAATAACCAGTAAATTCCTTTAGAAGGTCTTAAAGAAAAGTTATATTGGCATTTGGAAAACAACAGTTTTCAGCTCCTGTGAAGGTCCTAATATGTGAAGATTTATTGTATGAGGTTTCCAAGTGGCTGTATGCATCATGAGTGGGGTTTGAGTTCTAAATAAGAACACTATGATCGGTTTCAATCTCAGTTAATAAAATAAATGGAGTAATGACTAGGATCAGTGCTTGTGACCACACCTCTAAATTTTCTATTGGCACCAGAGAAGAATTTAGAAGGCCTTTTCTGGGCAGTAAGGTCTGGTCAATGTTCTATTTAAAAATTACCTAATAGATTTCTATTACATATTTCCTATAGATTTTAAGATAAATTGAGCTGTCGTGGTAATGCTACATTGTAAAAAAAAAAAAAAAAAAAAAAAAAAAAAAAAAAAAAAAAAACGTATGATTTGTGCATATTTTTTTTCTTGCAAAAGTGTAAGAAGGATTTATGAATTTTAGGTAAAAGGTGTGTTTAATAAGGCATTCTGTATGAATACACACGAAACAATTCATCAGTTGACATGAATACAATCGGTGAACAGCTGAACATACACAGCTTATATAGACAAATTCATTGATTATTTTACCTATTGTTGAAAATAAGCCCTTTGTACTAACTCATCATGCACTTCGGTAACAAGTGTTTTGATAAGAAATGTAAATGTCTGAGAATTAATCGAATTAAAATTTCTTTTATGTTATCATTACTATTTTAATCATTTTTATTTATTCTAATCACCCGTCTTTAACAGAAACTTGCCAAAAATTACCTGATTATGCGCAAATTATTTGCGCAGGTGATACAACTGTTTAATGAACAGAAAATACCAAAATTACAGAAAAACTGACAGCAACTCACATTTTGGAAATAGTCTAAGCTGCTCTTGTGAAAAATTTCTCTCACAACGATTTATGATAAAATTTTTGTTTATGCATCTGTATAATCATAATCTTCCTCTTACCGAAAGGTTATTAGTATTGAGCGTTCATACAGGTTATAATTGAGAATTGTCGTTTGTTGGGTGATTGGCTAACAGGAATTATATTATTCCGTTTGTGTCTTTGTTCATAGAATCGAAATTTGCAAGTCTTTATATTTTGTAGAAATATGTTATTTGTTGCATATTACGATAACTGATAAAAAAGAACCAAATCTTACGAGAGAATGATATTCTTATGTTATTGTTTGTTTCATGCATGACCATGGTTTTAGTATATACAGCATTTTACGTATGGTCCATCACCGTAAAATATGCTTACAAAATGTTAATAAATGTTTCATTTTTAATAACGAGATTCGTATATGTACTTAGAGCGATTGTGTTGTACAAAGTGTGGTAGTAGCTGAAGGTGTTACTAACTTGTTTACATCTTGCTAGAGAATCCATTAGTTGAGGTCAAAAGTTAGAGAAATACGAGGGCAGTGTTCGCCCTATGATTTACCTAGTTCACACTCCTCCATAGATGTATGGGCGTGACTCTACCTATGATCATATTTGTCACACACCACCAACCAGATAATGTGTTTAAAGTTATATACTGTGTGTTTTGAGTTTATTTTTTGTGTTAATCTTTGAATTTGCTTCAGGGTTGTTTTTTTGAGTTAATGTAAATCTTGTAGGCATTCTTACATACTTTTTAATTGTATAACTTATCTCCTTTCCTCGTAATAAATCTGAATTCACGAGGAAGGATATAGTTTGTTACTCAGGGCCTCAGGCTCAAACTTTGAGCTGATCTGTTATCAGGTTGTCATGGTGGTGGTTGTGTGTGTGTGTTTAAGATCATAAGTGGTGATTTATCCTTCTTCTTTGAACTTGTAATTTTGTGAAAGTGCCATTGACTTATAAATCCTTAGAATTTGTCTTTGTATTAACACTCATTTATGTTTAACCTTTAGTTATTAAAGTTTGATTCATGTTCTTGCCTTAATGCATAGTTGGTAATTAAGAATCGATCTGATACTTTCTTAATATCAAGGAATTCATACTAAGAAGTTTGTACATCTGAAAGAAACAAGACAATAAATGCAGTCCTCTAAGGTTGGAAACTCTACCCGTGAGTACTCGCAAGAAGAATAATGAGGAACTTGTCTCTTGTTGTGATTTATAAAAACTTATAATTTGAGTTCATGTCAGAAGGTACTGCTCAGTAGATGATGGGACTTAGAGTGTAGTCCTATTGTTTTGAGTGATACGACTGTAGTACTATTGAATATTGGTTATACTAATTAATAGTTTATTGGGGGAGCGATATCTCCTGTTATACCTTAGAAGCCGTAAAAGGACCGGTGGTATTTGTTACGAAACGACATTTGTAGCGGCTTTTTATTCGGTAACAAAATAAGTTATACAGTCCACTTTACCCTACAACTCTCATCACATGGGGTAAGATAAGGATAGGGCAGTCTAAGGGGGGTTGCAGAGGGCTTAGCCTTTGCGGCAGTGGGGATACAGCTCCTGGATTAGGTTATGGGGTGTGTATTTTCCTTTTAAAATGTGTTTTTTCAGTCATAACTTGTGAAATGGGTGTCTGATTTCATAATTCATGATTGAAGAATTAAAATTTAAAAGTGAGACAACCACAAGAACACTAACTAAACTAATATCTGTATTCTTAACTTAACCTCAGACTAATTCTCATTCCTATTTGCTTTGTAACAGGCAAGGTAAATTTAAATCATAATATTTCTTAGATTATAAAACTACAGTAGCTACATATCGTATTTCAGACCAAGACAAATCAATTTGACAAGTCTTAATAAAGCTTTGACTTTTCTCAATGAACTATATTCAACAAAAACTGGCAAAGTCTGATATAACCTGTAACTTTACCACCAAGATTACCTTCTTCAGCCAAGATTCAACCATGTCAATTGTGATCTTAGACGTCATGCTTTCTTAGAATAACCCAAGATAAATTTTAATTAAACATCAACCAAACATTTTAAGTGTTCATTTTTAAATGATAAATGTGGCCATGTGCCTTAGAAACCTATCAGAATTGGATCATTCATTTCATTATTAGTTGAAGAAATATACATGTAATGTGAATAATATAGTTTTAAGTGATGTCCATAGTTCAGAGATATTCTATAGTCTCTTTGCAAAGAATGTGATTTTCTCATCAAATACTTCAGCTTAGGATTAAAACCTACATTTTTTGTTGGCACGAGCCATTTCCTTGATCGGCCCGTAGCCTTCCCAACAATACCCTGCGGTGTGGTGGTGGGTAGATTGCCATGCCTATAGCACAGTGGTTCTTAACCTTTTTCAGTGTTCGCACCCTTTTCAAATCAGCGGTCAGTTCTCGCAAACCCCCCCCCCCAGAATCTGAATATATGAAAAAGTTAAAAATACAAATTTGATGTAATAATAAAAGATTTTTTTATTCAACATTCATTCATACAGCTTAAAGTTCTTTCAAGAGAAAAAATTATGAGTATGTATCAACAAGAATATTTTTTTTATTTGGTTCAAAATTACATTATCTTTTGCCTGTACTGCACTGTAAACCTAGTGACTTCGTTGTTGCTGTTTTTTCTCCATAATGGTATGAAATCTTGGTGTCTTAGTACTGAGTGCTACTCGCATGTCATGTTCAGAATTCAGTCGATTTCTGCTTTTCGTTTTGATGTGAAGTAGACAAGAATATCCTTGCTCACACAAGTAAGTAGTTGCAAAAGGTACCAGCACTTCGAGTGCTTTCGTTGCTAGTACAAGGTATGCTTCCAGCTGAGAAGCCCAGAAGTGGTCCAGCTGACTATTGGTGAACTCCATTTGGATTCCACGATTGTGTCTCATGTCGATGAGATCTTCCTTGATGCTGCCATCATCATCAACATCTTCCAAATTCTGCATGAAAGGGTTCAAGATCCAGATATTACAGGCTTGTAACTCTCCATATGAGAAGTAACCATCAAAGGAAGAACTCAGCATCTGCATATATTCAACCATTTTTGCAACAAAGTTTGGAGGCAGGGTAGAACTTCCTGTGACTGTCTCTTCCAGGCAGGGGAAATTTACCAAATTCCCCCTTTTTACACTCTTTATCCACAAGACTAGTTTTTCCTTGAATGCAGCCAATTTCTCGCTTGCAGTCACAATGTTAAGTCCCCTTCCCTGCAGAGAGTGATTGAGTTCACTGAGTGTTGAAAACACATCAGCCAAGTAGGCAAGCATCTGAACAAAACTAGGGTCATTGAAATGTATGGCCAGTTCTTGTACCCATTCATGGAGAAAATGGTGAATTTCTCCTCGTTCATCCAAATCACATACGTGTACCCCGGACTCGAGTTCGTTGCAAATTATCCATCCCTTCATTGGGAAAATAGATTTAGGTATATCCCTTCAAACACTGTTTAAAACTAAGCAACAAGTTTTTTTTTTTTTTTTTTTTTGAAAAAAATATAAAGCGTAAGTAAAAACATATATTTTCTTCAATATTTCACAGGTATCCTCGCACCCCTTAGGAACCAGGTTCCCACCCCCTAGGGGTGCGAGCATCCCCGGTTAAGAACCCCTGCTATAGCATGACACGGGCTCTTGTCGTTGGACAGCCCGTACGTCCTCCACTTTCCTCTTCATATAATTTAATCACGTATAATCTTATTTAAAATTTATATAATTTATATTAGTAAAAGCAAATTTCTTAAAGTTTTATAACTATCGTATAATCAACTATATAATAGAAATTTTAAATGTGAATAACTACTTATTTAATTTCTTTAATATATGAAGTTTCCAAAGTCAGTCCTTGACTCCTTGTGCGCATCCACTCTTTCTGTCTCTCTCTCACACACACACATACGACCCAAAATATAATTACAAATCTTATATGCAAGTGAGCTTTAATACAATATACCATATAAGTTAGCGAAGCCAAAACTCAGAATTTCAAACTGTATTTGGCAGACTTTGAAGGCATATTTTCATTATCATTACTATCTAAGCTTAATCCCTTGTTGGAAAAATAGCCCACTGAAGAAAGGAAATAACAATCTCTATATGCTCTAGGTAGTATTGTTGAGAATTTTCAACAAGTCCAACTAACAAGTGGCAGCAGTTAATACACAAAAGCTCTTACTAGACCCATTTTTTTCTGAATATAATAAGGTTTTTTGGTAAAGTCACAATATTAAATCAATTTTAAAATATGGAAGCAAATATTGCCCTTAACTTATTCCTGCCTGTAGGTGATGTTTATTACTATTGTTATGGGCGGCAAAACCTTTGTTTTACTATTATTAACACATGTAGGCCTACCTATGGTTCATGCTATGGTTCCACTCAAATGGTTCTTGCTCAGCAGTGGGTTGCTTTGCTGTCAGATGAACAGAGATGGGCTGTGGACGTCAGCCGTGTGAGTCGCTATTAAAGTATCATAATTATCTACAAATTGTTTTATTATTACTAATCTAAAATAGGATACCATATTGCCTTACTATTTTGTTCTAAGTTTGCTGTTTCTGTATGGTGGGTAGCAATAACCCTGCAATGTGTTCGGCATACTTTACTTCTCTTGGAAGAAAACTATGGTTATGTAGAAACGTCAAAATTCTGAATTATGACGTAAAAATATTTAGGTATTGGAATATCTGTTTCAAAATCCTTTTCAGGTTACCCACAAGACGGTGTACTGTATATGATGAACTGTTGGCAAGATTCTAAGTATGAAGAAAAATAGGACTAGACAAGATTGCCTCATTGACTTACCCAACAAGACTAAACTTACTATAAATCACCATAGCATAAACTACTCTTCAGAGATGTTTTATTATCACCCTCAACTGGTTTAATATATATATATATATATATATATATATATATATATATATATATATATATATATATATATATATATATATATATATATAGGCCTATATATATATATATATATATATATATATATATATATATATATATATATATATATATATATAGAGAGAGAGAGAGAGAGAGAGAGAGAGAGAGAGAGAGAGAGAGAGAGAGAGAGAGAGAGAGAGAGAGAGAGAGAGAACTTACATTCTTAGATCAGAGTACAGAACTAAACTAGAAGACCAAGGAGCAAAACCAGTTTAGGTCAAAGGTCATGACATGACACGACCATTATCAAAAACTTTTCAAGTATCAGGGGAGAAGCCACATCACATAATATAGCCTACGTCCAGAAGAAGAATGTCTAAAACTACTCATCACAGATTGTAGATAAATTCACAGAGCTAAGCCATGTAAAATCATTTCATAATATAAAGACTTTTTTGGGCTCAAGCCATGGCGTCCTGATGGAAGGTTCCTTTTTGGTAGCTTCCTTGGGTATAAGACTACTAAGATATTCCCAGAGAATTTAACCACAGGTTATCACAGAATTCTAACTTCTGGAGCGAGTATCTCAAAGGTTTCCCTTTAAGACATCGTAATACAACAGGGGACGCGCATGTCTGAACGCGCCACATAGCTATCTTCACCCCGAACAGAGTTAATGCTTCGGTGTGTAAGGACTGAGAATAGCTGGGAGCCGTTCCACAGCTAATCTCACTCGTGGCTACTACTGATACTCGAGACGTAAACAAACGGACGCCATTGCTCTAATGACGTCACGCCCGTCTTCATCCTTTGTTTAGTAGCTGCCCTACTTAGACGGATTTTCCCTGTGTTAACTTTATCGTTTTGCATCTTCGCTATGTCGTTACCTTCAGCCTCGCCTTCTTCTGGAAAGTTGAGTACAAGGTTCCAGTATTGTTTAATTAAGCTCTGGCCGTAAAGTAAATATTACTTTTCGAGATAATTGCTGTTTTGTGGCAGAGCTGTGCCTCTACCGGACCCGCCATTTTATGGCGTCGTTGTTGTTATGCATGTCTTATTTAGTTAGCCACAACAACGTTTCCGGCATTATATACTAATCGAATACATTAGTTTATTTAGTCTTCATAGCTAGGAACTTTTATATCGTGTTTAGACGCTTTTTATCGGTCATCGATTGACCTCATACCAGTCGGCTACTATAGCCCCCAGGCCAGGAGCCTACATACAAGTGTTCATGCATGATTTATTAGTGATCCTAGACTAAGTTATGAAGATAGTGGCATTATTATTTTACAATACTTTTGACAGTGATGCAAATGTTTTCGCCTTCAGGGACCATATAGGGGATAGGCTAGTCAGTGACTCTTTCTAGCCTAACCTAATGTTAGGACCCCTATATGCTTCCTTCATCCCCTGCCTTGGCATTCCCTCTATTTAGCCTTGATTCCTTTTCTGAGTAAAGGGATTAATTGTCTAATAGAGTATATATCGCCTCTCTGTCCTCCCTAAAGGAATGAACCCCCTTTAGGGCTGCGTCCGAGAGTGAGGTTAGGCTAGCCTACCTCTATGGCTAGGATAGTCTATGACTTTCCTGCGATAGCGATATGTCTTCTTCCTTTCCTAGTTCAGGACTCTTAGCCCTGTTCTAGGTTAGGTTAGGAAGGTTTCTCTGTTCCATGCTGAAACTGTACTCTTGCACCGTTTTAGCTGATCTGCCTGATCTTAGGTTAGGGAGTGTCCTCCCTTTCCTTAGTGGCCACTCTGGTACAGAAACCCTTCCTGGGAAGACTTCTCTCTTCTCCCTCCCCACCTATCTCTTGTATAGCCTAGCCTATGCTTAGGTTAGTTTATACTCATCTGTCCCCTGTCCTACAACTCCTCCTTAGGGTGGAAGAGTAGGGCTACCCGAGCTTCCTTGTGCAGTCCGCTCTGGTACATATACCTTCATAGTGTCCTATAAGGTTAGTTACCAGTATAGTTCTGCATATGGGAGTCTCCCCCCCCCCCTTGGGTGTTCCCTAGCCCTCCCTTGGGCTACCTTGCTCCCGGTCCCTAGTGACCCCTGCTCATGGATGTTAGAGCCTGCCTCTATCATGGGTACACCCCCTCAGGGAGGGGGAGGGATGTCTGGAATCCTGATGGTATTTCCTACATCCTTTCCCCCCTCCCCCCTGTCTCTCTCCCTATCCGGGTGCCGGTCTCTTGCCGCCTCTACTGTCGGCAATACCTGCCTCCTACTTGGTGACTCTCCCTAACCTTGCCGCCAGCCCCCCGTGTACCGAGGGACTGCCGGCTGCCGCCGGCTACTACCGGCGGCTCTCCTACTCCTATCTAGTCGTCCGCTTGCCGGTCGACCGCCGGAGTGCCGGCATATACTGCCGGCAACCCGATACAGCCTTTACCATCCTTATCCCAGTCACCAACCTGGCATCCTCCGACTGCCGGAGCCGCCGCTCCCTGCCGGCGTGCCGCCGTTGTGCCGGCGGCCGCCATCCTGGTATTTAACTGACTTTGAAAATTGTCTGTCCTAATGCCAGAATCTATGCTGGAGCGAGCTCCGGCATGCCGGCGGCTTGCCGGATGCCCCGGAGGCGTCAAGAATACTTGCACCCCCTTACTGTAGCTATCATAAGACTATGATAGCCCTTATCGCAAACAGATAAGCTGCTTCTGCTATTAAGATCAGTACCTAGTACTGCTCTATTAGTGATCATGCTGTCTCTTTGCATTCTTCTAATTCCAGCATGCTATGTGCATCTTAGCGCGGCTGGTTGCCAGAAGCAGTTACCTTTTAAATGAGGCCTTCTGGCCCTTAACTGGGAACCGAATGAATTCGATCCCAATCTTGTCCTTGGTTTTTTCCATGGAATTCCAAAATACTTGGAATTCTAGGAAACTATATCCAGTGCCCTCAGTCACTTGGATTATCCAGGGACCAAGCTTATGGTAACCAGCCGGGCGAGATGCATGGAGCATGTTCTCCTTTACTATTTTCATTCTCTATGCATCACACCTTCTTTAAGTTAAAATTAATGATTAATATTAACTTAGTTTAAGAGCCATTCTTATGACTCCCCCATACTCATTTTCTCTTTCTTCCACAGGAGGAGCAGATGAAGTGTGATTTCGCCTTCTGCGCTGTGAAACGCCCGCAGTTTTACGGGCATACGGCTTGCAGGACTCACGCCCCTTGTGCAGACAAGAAAGGGGATTTGAAGTTTTGGAATCCACTGGATTGTACGGTCTGCCAGGCCCACCTAGTTGAGGCCTTCCATAACCCTCCTTCAGCGGAGGTTAGAGACATTTCTCGTGAAAAGCTGCGCAAGTGGGTGCGTGGCTTCCAGAAAAATGCTACCGGACCGTACCTGGCCACCGAAGAACTGAGGTCACTATTGTTCCCTAAGGCCTCCCCTGACTCAGTGGTACCCAAAGATGTGATCCCCACTGTCCAAATTACGGTGGAACCTGATGTGGTCATGTCTCAGTCCATGCACGAGTGTCGTTTGGATTCCGAGGATGATGAACAGATTTCAGACGTCTCGGAAGACACGGAGAAGACGCTTATGGCTCAAGGAGCCGAAGAGGACGAAGACAAGGTGGAGTGCACCGAGTCGGAGCTAGAAGCTGCTCCCTCGTCCATCCCCCCTCCTACTCCTACACCGACGGAAATGTCTATTCCGTCTACCTCCTCGACTCCGGATCCTTCTTCTTCTACTCAAGAACTGATCCGGCTGATTAGAGCCGTCATGGACGAAAGGCTGAAGGAGAACCAGGAGTCCATCAGGTCGATGATAGGATCCAGAGAGCCGAAGAAGATTTCGGTCAAGGATCTCCCCGCTTGCTCTCATGCCAACCCGTGGAGGTATGCAGAGCATATGGTTATTGCGACCGGCAGGATCTTTGTCAGTGATAAGATCGGCACGGTCCCTTTGGAAGATGTGGAGTTCTTCCCAAGCTTTGAGGCCTACCCGGACTGTTACGTCCGGCTTTGTTCCGAACCTGCCTCGAAGGAAGAGACCGAACCTAAGGAAGAGATAGTGTTCGATCTCACAAAGGCCCAGGCTATGCTAGCCTCCGCATTTAAGAGTAGAGGCTTTACCTGCTCTAAGCTTCCGGCATTGAGCAAGAAGCACCCTACGTACGTTGCACCTGACACTGCGGTTCTTCCATTCTTGGAAAAGGCCTTAGCTGCATGCCTTAAAGCGGCGGAAGAAGGGAAACCCTGCCCTGCACTGGAGGAGTGCAGACCCTTCTCCATCGTGACCCCCCCTGACGCTCGACACTGGAAAGATGTTCAGCATACTTTCGTCGTGGGAAGGCTCGATCCTGACGTCGCCGGACGTCAGTTTAATGAAGACCTCCCTAAGCTCAACGATCACCTCCTTCGCCGGGAACAAGACACGAAGGAGAGGCTTGCGGCATCTCTTTCTCATCAAGTCCAACTGGAAGTTATGGCCTGTGACACTAGAGTACCAGATCACTACATGGTACTCTCCAAATCCCACTTACTGACGGTAATGAAGGACTTGTACCACTTCATAAAGGCTCGAAGAGCCTGTCGTGAATTCGTGTTTGCCGGTGCCACCGTGAAACACGAACCCCGGAGGCTGATTTCCTCCAACATCTGGGGAAAGCATCTGTTTCCTTCTGACCTTGTGAAGGAAATAACTGACAGAGCCGCCACGGAGAATAGGAACCTTCTCCACAAGTGGGGCATGTCCAGGAAAAGGAAACACTCTCAGGACGACGGACCTCAGCCTAAGAGGAAACCTCAAAAGTCAAAACCCCAGCAACGTCAGAAAAGACGTCAGTTTCCGGGACCCGCTACCTCCCAAGTGGTTGCCCAACCACAACAGACCTTTCAATTGGTCCCCCAACCGGTGTTGTCACAGTCACCGGTCTTCACCCCTGCCTTTGAGCAACCATCAACTACCTTTCATGCCAAAGGTAGAGGCTCATTCAGGGGTGCAAGCAGAGACGCATCTTGCCGTCCCTCCAGAGGTAGAGGAGGAAAGGGAGCTAGCGGCCGAGGCAACAAGTCCTCGGGACACCAGAAGCAATGAAGTGCTTCCGGTGGGAGGAAGACTCCGCCAATTCCAGGATCGTTGGACCTTCGATCCCTGGGCACACAGCATCATCAAGAACGGTCTAGGCTGGAGTTGGACGCAACCACCCCCAATCTTCCAGCAGTTCTTCCAGCAATCAACCCCCCTTCTGGAAGAATATGTTCTAGACCTCTTGAACAAGAAGGTGATAAGGAAGGTAAAGTCCACCAGGTTCCAAGGGAGACTGTTTTGTGTTCCCAAGAAGGACTCAGACAAACTCAGAGTCATTCTGGACTTATCCCCCCTCAACAAGTTCATAGAGAACAACAAATTCAAGATGCTGACGCTTCAACAAATAAGGACCCTTCTGCCTCAAGGTTCCTACACGGTCTCTATAGACCTGGCGGATGCCTACTGGCACATTCCAATGAACCATCACGCTTCCTCCTACCTAGGATTTCGACTCCAAAGGAAAAGCTACGCCTTCCGGGCCATGCCCTTCGGCCTCAATGTGGCCCCTCGGATCTTCACAAAACTGGCGGATGCCATAGTACAACAGCTCCGCCTAAGAAACGTCCAGGTGATGGCCTACCTCGACGACTGGCTAGTCTGGGCTCCATCGCCCGAAGAGTGTGCAAAGTCTTGCAACGAAGTTACCCAGTACCTAGAACACCTGGGATTCAAGATCAACGAGAAAAAATCTCGCCTCTCTCCAGCTCAGAAGTTTCAGTGGTTGGGAATCCACTGGAATCTTCAGTCACACCGCCTTTCCATCCCCCAGAAGAAAAGGAAGGAAATAGCAGGGTCTGTCAAGCGACTACTGAAATCCAAACGCATTTCAAGACGACAGCAGGAACGAGTTCTAGGCTCTCTACAATTCGCCTCAGTGACAAACCCAGTGCTTCGTGCACAGCTAAAGGATGCCGCGGGAGTCTGGAGACGCTCGGCATCCATCGCTCGAAGAGACCTCAAGAGACGGCTTCCAAACAAACTACGACGCCTCCTAAAGCCGTGGTCGGAAGAAAAGGCCCTGAAAAGGTCCATTCCTCTCCAACACCCTCCTCCATCACTCAACATCCACACGGATGCCTCACTGGAAGGTTGGGGAGGTCACTCCCACCAGAAACAGGTTCAAGGTACCTGGTCTCCACTATTCAAGACGTTCCACATAAACATCTTGGAGGCCATGGCGGTCCTTCTAACTCTGAAGAAGTTATCCCCGCCGCCCTCGATCCACATCCGTCTAACCCTAGACAACTCGGTGGTAGTTCGTTGTCTCAATCGCCAAGGCTCAAGATCGCCCCAGATAAATCAGGTGCTTCTCCCAATCTTCCGTCTGGCGGAGAAGAAGAAGTGGCACCTGTCTGCAGTTCACCTACAAGGATTCCGCAATGTGACAGCGGATGCTCTATCTCGGACAAACCCGATAGAGTCGGAATGGTCTCTAGACGCAAGATCGTTCTCCTTCATCTCTCACCAAGTCCCAGAACTTCAGATAGATCTCTTTGCAACGAGCGACAACAATCAACTTCCTCTGTACGTAGCCCCGTACGAGGACCCCAAAGCAGAAGCGGTGGACGCCATGTCACTGGACTGGAACAGGTGGTCCAAGATCTACCTGTTCCCTCCCACCAACCTTCTGTTGAAAGTCCTCTCCAAACTGAGAACCTTCAAAGGGACAGCGGCCCTAGTGGCTCCCAAGTGGCCCCGGAGCAACTGGTACCCCCTGGTCCTGGAGCTGCAGCCCAAGCTGATCCCTCTCCCGGGCCCAGTTCTCTCTCAACAAGTACAGAAGTCGACTGTCTTCGCTTCATCATCGAAAATCAAGGACCTTCATCTCATGATTTTCTCTCCCTTGCCGCAAAGAAGAGGTTTGGGATCTCGAAGAAAAGTCTAGACTTCCTAGAGGAATACAAGACCGAATCCACGAGACGGCAATATGAATCATCCTGGAGGAAATGGGTCTCCTTTGTCAAGGCAAAAAATCCTAAAGAAATCACAATTGATTTCTGTATGGCCTTCTTCATTCACCTTCATGGACAAGGATTAGCAGCCAATACGATTTCAACCTGCAAATCGTCCTTGGCTAGACCAATTCTATATGCTTTCCAAATTGATCTGTCCAACGACATCTTCAACAAACTACCAAAAGCATGTGCTCGCCTACGTCCAGCACCCCCTCCGAAACCGATCTCCTGGTCACTAGACAAGGTACTCCATTTCGCCTCCAACTTGGACAATGATTCATGCCCCCTCAAGGATCTGACTCAGAAAGTTATATTCTTATTTGCTCTCGCTTCGGGAGCTCGAGTCAGCGAAATAGTGGCATTATCAAGAGAAGAAGGACACATCCTGTTTACCTATTCAGGAGAAGTGACCCTCTCCCCTGATCCGACGTTTCTCGCTAAAAATGAATTACCCACCAAAAGATGGGGCCCTTGGAGAATATGCCCCCTGAAGGAGGATGTCTCTCTATGTCCAGTAGAGAGTCTCAAGGTCTATCTTCGCAGAACTTCGAACTTTGGTGGAGGCCAACTCTTCAAAGGAGAAACATCGGGCAGCGACCTGTCACTGAAACAATTAAGAGCGAAAATCACCTACTTCATTCGCAGAGCTGATCCGAACAGTACACCCGCTGGTCATGATCCTAGAAAAGTGGCATCTTCTCTGAATTTCTTTCAGAGCATGGACTTTGAAAGCCTTAAAAACTTCACGGGCTGGAAGTCCTCGCGAGTTTTCTTTAAACATTATGCGAAACAAGTGCACGAAGTCAAACATTTTGTGGTAGCCGCAGGTAGTGTTATGAAACCTGCACCTAACTCTGCGTAGAACAGTGAGTTACTTGGGACTCTAACTCTTCGGGTGCCTATGTTGACCCTCGAGCGATTCATAGTGATGTCTAAAAACACTTAGTGCTTTTATAACTGTTCTTATCCCAGGTGAAATGTCATAGTGTCACACAAGTGCCGCATGCCTTGAGCATGATGTGTTATTTAAAGACTTGCGTTCCTCGAGAACGAGTACCTACTAATCCTGAAATTCCTTTTCAGATTCAAGAGCAAGCCTTTATTTCTATGTACATTATTATTACTGTAAATGAACTTTACTTTTGCTGTAAATTATTTAATTTCTGCATTGTGAAATAAAATTTCTATTTTATTACTTATGCGTCTCTTTCAGCTCCTACTTACTATGAAATACATACCTGTCATAGTTTATTTATTCCTCCTTTCTTATGGTTATGAAGAATTTAAGATGTTTAATCCTAAATTATATTCACCCTGACTAAGTAAGGTTCCTACACGAATACTTACTTCTGATAACCAAGAGATGAACTCTATACACAGTGCCCAACCACCACTGGTCTAATTTCAGAATGTTCCTATACAAATACCAAACATTCCGCTTCATCTCTAAGTTCTTCAAGTTCTTCCCTCAGGATGAATAGCCCTTCAATACCACTTTGACGTCGGCATAGCCCATGGGAACTTCCTGCCAAGGGGGGCAGGATACTTCGTTCCTATGGTTCTTTATCTAAGATTACTTTGCTGTTTTGTCAATGCCTAGGCACTTAATACTGGGGGAAAATCTACCACGATACATTGATTCTCTGGTACTCTTCCATCAGGACGCCATGGCTTGAGCCCAAAAAACGGATTTTGAGCGAAGCGAAAAATCTATTTTTGGGTGAGATAGCCATGGCGTCCTGATGGACCCTCCCTACTACTTCGTCCAGTTTTGTTCCCACCCTGTGCTACTGTATCATGGTGATGGGCAGCAACTGGCTTCAGGATGAAGACGGGCGTGACGTCATTAGAGCAATGGCGTCCGTTTGTTTACGTCTCGAGTATCAGTAGTAGCCACGAGTGAGATTAGCTGTGGAACGGCTCCCAGCTATTCTCAGTCCTTACACACCGAAGCATTAACTCTGTTCGGGGTGAAGATAGCTATGTGGCGCGTTCAGACATGCGCGTCCCCTGTTGTATTACGATGTCTTAAAGGGAAACCTTTGAGATACTCGCTCCAGAAGTTAGAATTCTGTGATAACCTGTGGTTAAATTCTCTGGGAATATCTTAGTAGTCTTATACCCAAGGAAGCTACCAAAAAGGAACCTTCCATCAGGACGCCATGGCTATCTCACCCAAAAATAGATTTTTCGCTTCGCTCAAAATCCGTTTGTTAACATTTGAGGAAGTATTATAACAACGCAAAATACAGTTAGACCACAATATGCCGTATGATCTTGTGTATGGTAACTTTATTTGATCAAAGCTAAAACTGACTAAAAATTCAAATTTTGTTATAGTTTAGTGATATTGTAATGTGAATATATTATTATATGTAAAATAACATCCATAAAGTATGTACCATTTTATTTTGAAGA
Source organism: Palaemon carinicauda (assembly GCF_036898095.1). Taxonomy (NCBI): domain Eukaryota; kingdom Metazoa; phylum Arthropoda; class Malacostraca; order Decapoda; family Palaemonidae; genus Palaemon; species Palaemon carinicauda. The sequence continues at coordinate 258,126 of NW_027169369.1, forward strand.
AAATTAAGAAAAGTGGGTCACGGGTGTATTACATATGCTTGAATATTTTTTCCAGTAATTATATTATTGATAATATTCATTCGACTTGGTTCACCAGTGTATATGTTAATCATTTCAATACACAATCTTGGACATGTTTTATTATTAGTAGAGTTAAGTCTCTCGTCATAATACCACCTAACCTAACATAGTGAAACCTGTACCTATAGAATAAGATACCAATCCTTTTGAAATGAAGATGTATAACCATTCATTAGGATTTTTAATAATCTAAATATATACAAGTCCTTACAACTGTCCTTAATTTCATAGCCGCCCCCCCCCAATCTCACTTAGGACACATCATATAATTTCAAGCTTACTTACATAATGTATCTTTAGCTTCAATAATCAGCCAACATAGGCCTGGTTCAATCATTGCAGAGGTAGGCCTAATCTTTTCTCTGTTTATTGTTATAATCATCTTAACCCTGGATAGGTACACTCCTCGGACACCCCTTTAAGGGTATACTCGGACGCGAACGACCCCGACGCCAAAAAAAATTCTTGAAAAATCAGTTTTTGCAGTAACCTCCTTTTTTCTTTTGCCAAAAAAAACTTCAATGAATGCTTCAAACAACTGTAAAGATAAATACTACTAATCTGCAGAAAAACTATTTATTATAAATATTTTAAAAAATTAAGTAGAAAAAAAAGACCTGACATAAAAATTCATAAAAAAAAAGTTTATACATATATACACAAATCCTTTTAGGAATTGATTCTTGAATGTTTAGGACACATCTTGATGTATTTTGGATGAAGTCAGACCCATGGAGGTGAAGATCTGAAATGAGAAAAAAGGGTAACTTTTTTTGGCCAAAAAAATTTGTCCAAATTTCATGAATTTTTTGGGGTACCCAAATGAAATAGGAAGTGGCTAATTTTTTTAGGGAATAAACATATGTTATCCTAAAATAGAAATATGTAAAAAAATCTTCATTATTTTGTAAATTACATTTATATCAGGGGCCATATCTAAAGGTAATTTTTTGAGTACTTAGAAATTTCGTAATAAAATACATATATTTAATATATAATATGATATTTATGCAGGTAAAAATATACCAAAATATCACAAATTCTATAGGGAACAAGAATATATATAGATAGGGCAGCTTACGCTTCGGATATGTCCACAAAATGGCCGCCAACCACACTGACTCAGACTCCCTAATCTGCCACTTGAAATGTAGGAAGGGTATGTCAATTTCAAGGTGTTATTTACTAATCTAATTATTATTGGATATGCATAAAAATTGTATGGTGGGTTGCTGGATAATTGTCGATTATTTTACGACTATAAAATTAGAATTCTGACCCAAAAAAAATTTTTTGAAGGGAAATAAAATCGAAAAAAAAAAATGTAAAACAATATAATATTTTAGCTAAAAAAATTTGATGATATTCAATCAAAAAAGAAGTAAACAAAATTTTCCGACAAATAAACATCTAGAGGAATCATTACTCTGTGATAGTTCCTTAGTACGTAGTAATTTTGAAAGAATTGGGAAAAAACGAAAAAATGGCAATCACCGGAAAATCGAACACATACCTATATATACGCCATATCTGGCTAAAAAAAAGATAGGCATGGGTAGCCAGATCATCTAGAAACACTTTCCAACACTATAAAAATATAAGTTTTGCGACACTATTTGCCAATTCCTTACGGTAACATGACTAAGCGAAAAAATGCAAAACAAATAAAAAGGGGCACTCGCGGAAAAATGGCTAACATTCTAATATACGGCATTTCAGAAAAAAAAATTCAGCCACGTGCTAGGCAAACCATCAAGGCACATTTTCCGACAAATAAACATCTAAATGAATCATTACTCTGTGATAGTTCCTTAGTATGTAGTAATTTTGAAAGAAATGGGAAAAAACGAAAAAATGGCATTCACAGGAAAATCGAACACATACCTATATATACGCCATATCTGGCTAAAAAAAAAAAGATAGGCATGGGTAGCCAGATCATCTAGAAACACTTTTCAACACTATAAAATTATAAGTTTTGCGACACTACTTGCCAATTCCTTACGGTAACATGACTAAGCAAAAAAATGCAAAACAAATAAAAAGGGGCACTCGTGGAAAAATGGCCATTCTAATATACGGCATTTCAGAAAAAAAAAATTTCAGCCACGTGCTAGGCAAACCATCAAGGCACATTTTCCGACAAATAAACATATAAATGAATCATTACTCTGTGATAGTTCCTTAGTACGTAGTAATTTTGAAAGAAATGGGAAAAAACGAAAAAATGGCAATCACAGGAAAATCGAACACATACTTATATAAACGCCATATCTGGCTAAAAAAAAATAGGCATGGGTAGCCAGATCATCTAGAAACACTTTCCAACACTATAAAAATATAAGTTTTGCGACACTACTTGCCAATTCCTTACGGTAACATGACTAAGCAAAAAAATGCAAAACAAATAAAAAGGGGCACTCGCGGAAAAATGCCCAACATTCTAATAAACGGCATCTCAGATAAAAAAAAAGACATGCACGTGTTAGCCCAACCATCAAGGCACACTTTCTAACACATAAACATGAAAAAAAATCAATAATATACGGCAATTCCTTACTACGTAGTAAATTTTTACAAATATTGAAAAAAAAAAACAGAAATTGGCAACCGCAGTTAAATACCCAATATACCAATAACTACGTCGTATCTGACAAAAACAAAATCACGCATGGGTAGCCAGATCATCTAGACACACTTTCCAACACTAAAAAAGCAAAAGTTTTACGACACTATTTCGCAATATCTTACGGAAAAATGGCTTGGCAAAAAAATGAAAAAAAATGAAAAAGGGGTACTCGTGGTAAAATGCCCGACATTCTAATATACGGCATCTCAGATAGAAAAAAAAGACATGCACGTGTTAGCCCAACCATCAAGGCACACTTTCTAACACATAGACATGAAAAAAAAAATGAATAATATACGGCAATTCCTTAATACGTAGTAATTTTTACAAATATTGAAAAAAAACAGAAATTGGTAACTGCAGTTAAATACCCAATATACCAATAACTACGTCGTATTTGACAAAAACAAAGTCATGCATGGGTAGCCAGATCATCTAGACACACTTTCCAACACTAAACAAGCAAAAGTTTTACGACACTATTTGGCAATATCTTACGGAAAAATGACTTGGCAAAAAAATGAAAAAAAATGAAAAAGGGGCACTCGCGGTAAAATGGTCCTCGTGGTGATGAACGACATTTTAACTAAAAAAAAATCATGCACATGGTAGCCAAACAATCCACCAAGACTTTCCACAACTGATAACCTATACAAGTTGCACCATTCTACGACAATTTCATAATACGTAATAACTTTGATAATTATGCAAACTACCTTAGAAGGGTAAACTCGGTCGCGCTCGACCCCGACGCGTCTCAGAAATCGGGGAAGGAGTACAGCTACAGCAATGCACATCTGGACACTACTAGAGCGTGTAGGGGAGACACCTCCTGCAGGTCGATCACCCACAAATTCAGTCACGGGGGTGAGTCACGTGAGAAAAACCTGTTTTTTTTTGACGCTCGGGGTCGCGAACGACCCATCGTACCTATCCAGGGTTAAGTTCCAAGAGCAGCAAATTTTCCACTCAAAATAAATAAATGCATTTCTCTACATGGCTCCTTACGATCATAAAACTGTTCTAAGCAACTTAAGTTACCATAATATTAAGTTTCCCACTCAAAATGAATAAATACATTTCTCCACACGGCTAACTACAATGATTAAAGTGCAGTTTTTGTTTCAAATCTATTTTGAAAATAAGGCTTTTCCAAACAATGGTTCCTTCTCAAAAACCCACAAGTGCTTTCCTCTTCTGCATCCTAAGTTGGGTTATGGTGTAATGTCAGGTTCCTTTGTATCAATCACCATTTCACTGGTGATTACGTTCATAATGAAGTGTATTTTTTCATATATAAATAAATACATAAACAAATATGAGTATTAGGGCCTTTGTATATAGACGGCCAGGCTATAAGGTATGAGTAATTTGGCTTTCATATTTTTCAAGTAAATTTAATATGGTTTTGCCAACAAATTGCATGAAAGAAATTCCAATGATAATTTCACATATAACAAGATTCAATTCTTGACGTTAACTTGCTTACAGTCAATGCCTCCCAATTCAAGCTAATGTCATATTCCATATCTACCAAATGAGGAGCACTGTAGGCACTTATGAAATGTATCTTCATTCGACATAATTGAAATCAACTTCAATAATCCATTTAGTTGAAGAATTATTTACATAGAAAGATAATTGTTATTGAATGATCAATGGTCGAAGGTAGTGAGTGATTCCCAAAAATATTGTCTAATTAATCATGAAGTAAATAAGTCTTTAGGGTAAAGCTCTTATTGTCTATCTCAGTACCTGCAATATTCAATGTGGTGTTTACTAATGTTCAGTTTAACAACAACACATTAGACAAATTATTTGCTTCTTTGCCATTACTTTGGATCTGTTTAAATCACCAGTAACAGGAATCCCTTAATTTTCTTTTTTTTTTCCTGAAATGAAATATTTCAGAACATTAAGGAGAATTTCCTGTGCCTCAGGTTGTCGGCGAAGACGTTTGGGGAATCAGTGTGAGGTCCATTGTTGTTACAGAAGGTCACCAAGACTGAGTGACCTTTAATGACACTGACCTCAACCTTTTCAATCCCGACAAATCATATAGCCCAGGAACGATAGGTCAAAGTTGGGGAGTTTTGGGAAATAATTAGAAAAAAGCTGAAACTTTGCACAGGTATAGAGAATTGTGACCTGAACAACATATTAAAAGTCCCATTGTCTCCCACGCTTGCGTTAGCCACCATTATGGAAAATGGCCGCCATACTGGATTTCCTTAAAATTCAAATATCTCGAAAAATATCAATTTTATCAAAAAACACCACTCAATAAAAGTTGTTCAAAATTACTTGTTTTATAGAAATCACTAGATTACTTTAAAAAAAGAGAAAATCTACTTGAAAAAATAAAAAAAATATTGAAATTTAAGTAATGAATTTATTTTCAAAGACAATTTCCACAGAACTGGTGTCCTATATGACAAAATGCTTCTAAACAAAAGTTATAGAACAAACTTTCTTCTTTTGAAACTTATATACAAGTTTATACTTATATTCATAAAGAAAAAGGTTATGGAGGAAAATATATAGAAAACTGAAATGTCAAATTTTCACGTACAGAATCAAACTTTTTTTTTTTTTAATTAAGAAGTGTTGATTTGCAATCATTCAGATAAATCATTGGACAATGTTTTGATAGGCATCATTATTAATTTCTTAATAGTGAAATTTACAATAGCAGTGAAAGAATCTCGTGACTTTTTTTTTTGGAATAGAGAAGGATGCCTGATATATTAATGAGGTTTCAGACAAATACCTTGTGTAGGATTAATAATGCATACACTTTGTTTATACTTACATATGCAATAACAATAAATACGAAAGAAAATATTTCAACTGAGAGATTGTTCATTAATAAAAATGTAAGCTCTCAAAAACATAAAGATATAACAGCAGGTTTGCATAAAGTAATTGTGGGACAAGTATGTCATATAGGGTTCTCTTAAAGTAAATATGGATTGAATTATATCTGAATAGAACACACTCAGAGCTCAAATATTCTTGATGTTAAGTTTTCTTCCATCTCTTGAGCGTCTTCTTCAACATCCTCCTCAAATGATAGTGAATTTCCACATCCAACATCACGACACTGTCCACAGATGGATGAGCATGATAAACCAGCCCTACGACATTCACATTGATGATGGCATCCTTTGCGACAGTTACAGCTGACTAAATGTAACAAGTCATCTGGAGCTGGAGGTTTCATTGAAGGGATGGGTTTCAGCCCATTTTTGGAACTCTCCCATCCCCATTCGACTGGAGAGAGATGGTTACTTTGGGATATGGTACTTTGGTAGGAAGTTCTATTAACCATAATAATTACCTGGAACATAGATGAACAATTGTTAGTAATTATTTCTCAGCTGATTCCATCTCTAGTCGTCAGTTTTGGCTTGATGAGTAATAAGACGTTGGTATTCTTAAAATATATGTTTAATGTATAAAAGACTACATTGTACTCTGAGAGCTGACTCCCAAGTCTGTGTGGAGCGTCTTACAATATCTGACAAAACCAAAACATTGCTAAACAAAAGAGCATCGCTCTGAAAAGACTTAAATCCTACTCCAGTACAAACCATAAAGAATCACATCCTATCTTTGAGGTAATCAACAAATGTTTGAATCCTAATACCAAAACAAATCATTACTCTTATGTACAAAGCATAACATGTCTTATTCATGCAATATGATGCAATGTTGTGCAATACCTGCAACACTTGAAACAATATAGTACATTATTACAATAATACATAACAGTTACCATGACAATGCTATACTTGGTAGAACACCCTAAACGAGTGCAAACGAGCTGCATCACTTGTTGGTGGCAATGTTGATAACTGAAACTCAGATTTAAGTGACATCTTTGCAACTGTTCTCTTATATGCATGCAAAGGATACCTGTCCAATGTTTGAAATTTCTTCGCCCCGTACATAGGAAGGAGGAAAGCTTCACCAGCTTTAGCCACTTCATCTTTAGATGCTTCTCGGTTATCAAATAGAGACACTCTATTGCATATGTCTTGGCTCTTCTTCAAAATATCAAAGGACTTTTTCTTTCCCTTCCCATATAAAGCTGATGTTGTGTCACAGCCTGTAACAGCGTGGAGGAACAGATGTTGACGAAGATGTCCCAGGTTAGATATGTTTCCTAATATCATAGATCTTGTTGGGGTTGTGTACTTTACCAGGTTTAATCAAATGTATTTTTGTATATGATTTAGAAAGAGATACTAGAAGTACTTGTAAGTCTGTGTCGTCACCCACCACTGCTACAATATGTCCACTATTTTCTAATGACCAAGAAGTTTGAACAATAGACATATCTGCATCTTCCTTGGCAACTACAACTGTAATGCCAGCACACTGCATGTGGTCCTTCAGTTTACTGATCAGCAGTGTCTTGTTATGCTTATTACACAGGAAATCTGCTTGCGGTAATGTTGAGTAACATTCCTCATTGACTTCAACTTCTATAGAACAATGCTTGGATGCCCTACGATTTTGCTCTTGAGATTTGGTTGTTGGTGTCACTGGGTAGCCATCAAAAACAACTGTTGCATTTTAGCCATGATGATTGATTACATAACCTGTGTAGGCTTGAAAAATATCCCGATACATAGCTGGCCTTGGCCACACAACTTTATGAAGAAGATGACCACCATCCACAACATACTGGTATTCATCTGAAACTAACCCTTCCCAAGGTCCATATGATTCTAATTTAGTCACTAAGGCTGCTTTGTGCCCTTTTCTCATTGAGATATCGTCAAAGAGTGAAGGAGGTTTAGGGGCCAATTCATAAGTCATATAATTAGCAAGTTGGTCATCATTTTTCAAAACACATATTATTCTGCTGTTAAGAGTTCACTGCAACAACATCCTCACGAACTTTTAGTCCATTCCTCATGACTGATATTGACCGTACTGCGTTCTTTCTTTTTAAGTGAATAGTTGAGAACTTCTTACCATCAATATCATGCATTTCTTTTAAGCCAATTGATTTTGCTGTGTTACAGTTCACTAAATCATCAGCAATTATTCCTGTTCCCAAGGATACCAACCCACTAAAAGTTTCTTGAAATGGAGAGTGAGATCGTAGCCAGTTCTGCAATATTTGTAAGTGCTTCTCATCATTAAACTGTCGTGATTCTCTCTATTCAACATACTGTTCAGTTGTTGCAGATGAAACACCGGTGAATTTCTCCACAGCATCACAAACTTGTGTACTTGCTAGCATTGCTTTTATCCACTGGGCTAAAGTGCTCTTGGTAATACCCCTGCCATGTGTAAATCCCCCAGAAGATTTAAATCCCTTCATCAGATACTGCTTAATTATCATATCACTCCATGTCCCTGACCAATAACGATTGCTGCAACGCACCGTGAAGAATCCACCAATTGTAAGTTTCTCATATTCCTTCTTTGCCATTGTATTAGAAAGTTCATGCATTTGCTGTAAATAGATCTGTGCAGCTTTGGCATAATGTAGATGCCCGCAGCATGGAAATGTGGAAGCATCTCTCGTACACAATACAGGTGCAAATCCCACTGTCCTGTGCGTTCAGCTCTCAGAAAGAGCTTAATTAGGGATACTTGCTCATGATATTGCAACCAAAGTCTTGCTGTGCGACTCGAGTCCTCCTTTTGATTGAGGTTGTTTATCAGCTTAGTATTAATGTCTGTTAGGATTTCATTATTTAGTACGTCTTCAACATCAACTTCATGGGTCAAGAAGGAGTGGAATATCTCCAGGATTACACTACATTCTTCATCATTCATATGGACATCATCTAGAAGAATTCTTGTAAGAACAGCCTGTGTAAGAAAGTGAGGTCGAAGGGCACGATAATATGTGTGTCCAGAAAGCATGTGTCCTACAGAAATTTCTGAATATATTGTGACCCACAATTCTTCCAGTCCACTTCCACGCATGACGGTGCCTATTGCTCCCATGAAGGACATGAGAAGATGGAACCCACCCAAACGCACAATTACTTTTGACAATGGGCTTTCTTCGCCAACTGCACCAACTATTTCAACTGCTTTCATATAGAGGGGCTGGTCAAAAGTTACTACACAGTGAGTTTAATTCTGGGACTTAGTGCCCTCAACAGCATGTAAAAGTGCTGTGTATATAGTTGATAGATTCCCTGGTTCAAGTTGATGAAGGGGAGTGCAAGTATATTAGTTTCAAAATGACCATCTCTCATTGCTGTTTGCATGTAGCCATTCCAGCCTGGTATTTTACTTGTACTCAAGTAGCTTCCACATACCCATAAGGTATCTAACTGTCGAGCATGTTTTACAGTTACTGGTTGATATGTATCGCATGAGATAGATGCCTTTGCTATTATATTTTGCATACCTGACATGTTTGTAGGTTTTCTATGTCTTTATTGGAATTGTTCTTCCAGCATTACTTGAACTACTTACATCCATAATTCTCTGAACTGCAGTACTGCTTAATACTGCACTGGCAGGCATTACACATTTCACACCACTCATGCTGTGGAACGTTCCCAACCCATCAAGGGTGCGGTTAAGGTCTAGCGTTTCTCTTCGTTTATGTCTTGTAACTTCTTTAGTTTTCAAAATAAATATAGACTTGTACATACCTTTTAAAAGAAAAATGTTTGTTCTACAACATTTTTTTCGAAGCATTTTGACATGCAGTCCACCATTTCCAAGGAAAATGTTGTTGAAAATAAAATTAGGAATGAAATTTCGATATTTTTATTTTTCCTGCACATAAATTAACTTATTTTTGTAAAATAACACATTGATTCCTATATAAAAACCAATTCTAAACAACTTTTATTGAATGGTGTTTTCTGATAAAAGTAATATTTATTGAGATATTTAAATTTTAAGGAAATTCCAATATGGCGGCCATTTACCAATATGGCGGGTAACGCGAGCGCGGGAGACAATGGGACTTTTCAAATGTTGTTCAGGTCACAATTGTCTATACTTCTGCAAAGTTTCAGCTTTTATCTAATTATTTCCACTCAAAACCCTTAAAGTCCTGGGCTAATAGGAGCCTTACAATTTGATATGGCATCGTAGGGGAAAAAAAGAGATAACTTCTCGTATACAATTTTAGTGATGAAAGTTGAGTTTCAACTAATAATAGATGTTATAAATTGTATTCATTATAATTGATGACTAAGAAACAATAGATATCGTGAAGAGGAATATTTTTTTTTATTGACTCATTGTCTCTAATGAGATTAACACAACTTATAATTATAACTGGCACTGTCTGCTAACTGAACCGGCCACAACAAAAGTTCCAAGCACAATTTGGTAGTATATAGATGTCATACCAATCACTTGTCAGAGGTTTCAGATTTTACATTTAATAAGGATAAATCCCAGCAAAGATAAGGTAAATATTCAAGTTGGAAAAAATATATTAATGTTTATTTTTTCCTGGAAAAACTCATTACCTTCGACTGGTAGGTTTTCATTAAAGTTAATATTTCTATGTAAGTACTCCACAAATAATACACTTTGAAAATTATTTAGGATGATCTGATCTTAATTGTAATTTTTTTCATTCATTTATTAATAGGATTTTATCAATAACTTGCTGTTCTCTCTAAAAAACTTCTCAAGTTTTACCTTGAGTAACAGAGGCCAGGACGGGGCACTTGTCTGTGTAGTAGTTAGGCTCACTACACAACCTATTGAGGAGGAATTGTTAACACCACAGGAAAGGGGGGGGGGGGAAGAGGGGAAGGTTCTAGTGAGATAGGATTCAAGGGCTTGTCACACAAGGAGAAGGTTGCCAATGGCATCTCCAGACCCCAGCCTTCTACTTCAACACTAGACAAACTCGCTTCTAGTTTAGAACCAATCACTCTGACTTGCAGAAGTGCAAACTTTACTTTGCTCTTCTGCTCATCAAGCGAAGGAAAAAGGATGAATTCTCCAAATCCTTTCTCAGAACCTGGAGTTTTCTTCTTATTCTTCTTCTTCTGTAATTTATCTGCATTAACGAAAAGGTTTCGCAGCAGCTGCATCTCCTTCAAATGAGTTAAAGTTCACCTACACTGTTTCTGTGAAGACCAGACTGTTGGAAGTTTTTTTGATTTGGGAGTTTTCAATAGAAATAAAACTTCTATGTAAATAATCCTCAAATAGTAAATTCTGAAATTATTGAGGAACAACATTTCTCTGCCATATTTGTAACATCTACTTATTGATATGAATGGTGAGAGAACTATTTAGTATCATGTCTTGAACATGATTTAGCGAATCACATAAGTTGCCCTCCAGAGTCTTTCTTCGCAAGTTGACTTATTAAAACAATTTCAGGTTTAATCATTGTTTTATCATATATATATATATATATATATATATATATATATATATATATATATATATATATATATATATATATATATATATATATATATATATATATAGAAAGAGAGAGAGAGAGAGAGAGAGAGAGAGAGAGAGAGAGAGAGAGAGAGAGAGAGAGAGAGAGAGAGAGATGCTCAAAATGTCCACCAGGCTGCAACAACTGTCAAGGTAGTTTTGATGTAGTTACTAGTCATGTCTGTAACACAGATACGCAAGCAGAGAGAGAGAGAGAGAGAGAGAGAGAGAGAGAGAGAGAGAGAGAGAGAGAGAGAGAGAGAGAGAGAATATCGGGGACTAGGGTTGAAATTTAGTTTTTATAATTTAGCATTAGAAAAAGTAGCTTAATTTATGAGATTTCATTTCCTGTTTGATGGATGTTGTGATGGTTTATGAAACCCTTTGGATGAAAGGATGCAAGTTGGAAGGATCAGATTGGTGCCTTCGAAAATCTTTGCTTTTGACTCTTGTTGACTAATTGTGGTTTGTTGATTGAGAGAAGGAAGTGAACAAGAAAGCAAGCAAGGGAGAAAGGAAGGAAGGAAGCTAGAAATAGCGGAAGGAAGAAATGGAGGAAGGAAGGAAGGAAAGAATGAGAGAATATTCTGAGATATAATCAGCTGTTTTATGATAGAGATAATGAAAATTTGATATTTAGGTAAATTCACAATTTTTCCTTCGAGATAAAGTAACAGACACAAAGATGTTTACTAGGAGTTTTTCAAACTTATATAACAACTCATCAAACTTTTCTTTTTCTATCTTCCTTATTTTAATGTTTGTTTGTTCTTCGTCTCTACAATCTAGAATTAAATAAAATAATTGATATACCTGTTTGTAAACATATATTTAACCAAATATAATCATAAGATTTTCCATTTGCAATTGCAGTGTTTTTTAAGGAGTGGTACATTTGGAAATTTCCTTCCTACAGTTTTATGATGGTTATTCCTGTTGGGGTAGACCCATCTGCTTCCTCAAGGACATATCCAGTAATATTCTATGTGTGCTTGGGTTTGTTATTTCTTGGTATGTGATAAGATGATATAGGCTCTTCTGAAAGTTCATATTATAATCATGGAAATGTTGGAGTTCTGTTCCTAAGTAGTTTGTTTATCTCGAGAACTATATTATTTTCTAAAAACCTTTACTGTGATGTCTCCATTTCAGTATAGAAGACCATTCTTTTCCTTAGCATATACGGAAAAATTAGAATTGAAGTAATATTTGTGTTTGTGTTTGCCGACGAAAATATATTTTCATGTGACGATTCAAATTATCATCTCATCTTTTATTCGTAAATAGTTTTGGAGGAGGAGACAATAGAGTCTATATTATGGAATATATTTGAACTTTAGACTTATGAATAAACTCCATAAATGATTTCTAAACCAAAAAAGTAAAAGATAAATAAAACTACCTTTTATTTTAGGGATTATATTATAAGTTTGGTTTGGAGAAAACATATCTTTGACCAATGGAATGCAAAAGACGGAAGTGAGGAAAGATAGAAGGAGGATCACATTTAAAGAATGAGCAAAAGGAAAATATCCAAGTGAACGTGTTGTTGCAGGCGAAGACACAACCACGACTACTTGTAACTCATAGGAAGTTGGAACGGTTGAAAATGGAAGGATAGAAATAGTTGAGGAATATAAATATTTAGGAGAGTAGTCCTACTCAGGAAAGGGAAACCATAGTCTCAGCACAAGTAATAGGGAAGCAAAAATTGGAAACATTGTACAAGAATTTAGGAAGTAAGGAGACAGTAACAGAGTAGGATATTTAGCATTGCTAGGGAGAAAAAAAGATATATGAGACAGTCGTAGTACGACAATTTTTAAAAATATTGAGACATGGGATGTAATAAAAGAAAAAGAAATGAAAGAATTGGAAAGTCTATAGTACAAAATTATGAAAGGAATGTTTTAACATGTTGCTACCACACCATCATGGGGACTAATAGCAGAAACAGGAGTATGGCCAGTTGGAAATAGAGTAGAGTATAAAAAGGTGATGTTATTTCATATCATCATAACATCAGATGACAAACGGCTAGTTAAGGAGGTAATGGAAGATGAAATAATAGAACTACTGAATTTCTTTCAGATAATGTCGTTTGAAAGCCTTCGTGCTTATACTGGATGGAAGTCATCCAGAGTTTTCTTCAAACACTATGCGAAGCAATTACAGAAAATAAAATATCATGTGGTGGCGGCAGGCAGTGTTATAAAACCTGCCGTTTGATTCTGCGAAGGACAGTGAAATATTTGGGACTTTTAGTGAAGGGTATGCATGATAGACTCGTAAGGCATATCATGTTGAGTATTGTGTTTAGTGATGACACTATAGACTGTTCTCCCTCCACAGGTGACATTAAGCATAATAGACGGACACAAGTGCCAGGCATACTTATATGGACAGTGTTCCTAGTAACAACAGAATACATTGTGAAATTTTATATTTCCCTTAGAGTGGCTAATATTTCCTTTTCAGATGAAACTTATTTTAATTCGGTTATTACTGTTTATGCTTTTATGCAGAATTGTTCAGCGTAAAACGTAATTGAATACAACCATGATTTCTATTTTTGAAATAAACAATAGAAGGAATCTTTGCGTCTCTTTCGCCTCAAATATTCTAGTTTAAGAATAATGTCAGAGCATCCTCGATTCTATTAATAATTAAGAAAATATTGGGGAACTAAGGTTTCGACTGTTCCAAGCAAACAGGTAAGAACTAATTGTACTAAACTGTTTATCTTACTGAATTAGGTTTCCTACACGTATATAAACCTATCTGTCTCTCTATATCCAGGCTTGGGAGGTATCAGTAACCTATACAGATCTATACCATATAAGTACAAACTATCCTTTACGTATATGAGGACACTAATATACAAACTGTTTGCTAGATTGTTCCTTGAAGTCACAATCCTCGGGTTTTTTTCCTAGAGTTTACCCAGACTCTTCCCTGTAGGGGGCAGGAAGAGCTGACATACTTTATGATCAGTTGATGGGTGTATAACGGTAACATCAAGTGTCTCTAGGTCAAGAAGATCAAATAGGAAAAAGTTACTTCGAGATAAACGGCACTATTGAAAATCCACAGATTCATTAATGCTCTTGTAAAATTCCATCAGGGCAACATGGCCTGAGCCCAAAAAAACGGATTTTGAGGGAAGCGAAAAATCTATTTTTGGGTGAGGTAGCCATGTTGTCCTGATGGACCCAACCTCTTTTTGATAAAAAGGATAATGAATCCCTCCCTATGGTACCGTATCTGTAACACCTACAAAGCTACAAAGAATGGCTTGGTGGCGCTGAGCGGTGGCGATTTGGCGCACTATTTACTGTACGGTAGGAGTGTCACCTCTTTAACGATTCTCCTATATTCTTGCCACTTCCCCCTCGAAGCGGAAACGCTATTAGAGGTGTAGATAGCTCTGAGATGTGTCAAGAGTACGTCCTCTGATTTCGCGATATCCAATTTTAAGGGATATTTGCTCCGGGAGTTAGAATTCTGGATACCTATGGTAAATTCTCTGGGATATATCACTGTAGTCAAATATAACCTAGGAAGCTACTAATGAAGGAACTTCCATCAGGACGACATGGCCTGAGCCGAAAAATAGATTTTTAGCTTCTCTCAAAATCCGTTTTCATTAAACTCTTACCTTCGTCAACTGTCCTGACTCACGTTCGGAGGCTACCATTCAATTTAGGACAATCAACTTACTCTTGGCTAGCCTATCTAAAACAAACCAAGCCTTGGCATAGGCTAATACCGTGTACATCATAGGTAGGCTATAGGCTAATACTCTAAGACTAGTCTTAAAGTTAAACATAGACTTGATGTGGAAAAGGACGGATTTTGGTTTGTGGTGAAGGTTGAGGGAAAGGCTGATTCCCGGGGTCTTTTTATTTCTTACTTCTACAAGTGCTAGTACATGACAGGTACTCCAAACTGGTACCCTGTAATACAAAGTCTTCATTTAGGACAACGATCCTATGTCAAACAACATGCAATTCGTAGCCTAGACTATACTCTACTCTTACCTACTCTACTGGTTACGCTGCACAGTTAGCATAGCAACTCAAGAATAAACACTTGCACAAATCTGGGAATAATATTGCACATCTTAACTTATGGTTGGTGGCATAATTCCAACCACATGCAAGCTCAGCATGAAGCAATTTCAATATTGGCAAAATTATCGTAACCTTACACGATAATTCTGTTATTGCATTTAAAAAAATAAATAACCACAATACACAATATCAAATGTCATCAAAACACATACATTATTACTAAGACAAGTGCTTACCTTTTACAAGGGAGAAAATAAGAGTTTCACATAATAATAAGAAGAGCAACACCGTTACCCCTCTACACTGATTGTTGTCGACTTGAAGAGTGCGCTCTGAACTTACCTCGCACAGCTATGCCCGAGGCTCACACAACTACGCCTTTGTTTAGCTTTTGAGCTCAATCAAAAACTCTCGACCGCAGACAACTACTCCTTTGTTACACCTCTCTACACCTCTGCATATGCACACTCGATCCTACACCATCTCAACCAGGTGTGGCTATCAGAACAATTTGTTGAGATGAGAACCAATTCGTTTATAGGTCCAATAATCGTCAATGGGATTTCCATTCAGTTAAATGAAGCATTTCTGCCATTACAATAACTTGGTGGGTTATTGTACATATTTGGAATTCAATTCTCACTTTAATAGGCAGCCAGTGTAAATCGATTAGTAATTTTTAAATTTAGCTAATAAATAAAAAAAGTTTTGGATAAAATTACTTGAAATTTATATATGATGCAAGTACTATATATGACTAAAATATATATAGATATTGTGTAATTTGAATCATTAGCTAAAAAAGGCACAACATAGCTGGCAGTCCCCTTAAGAGAGAGATACAGACAAAAAACACCACCTTACCCAACTTTCCCCACCTAACATAGCTGGGCGTCTATGCCCTTTTTACGTTCACTGCTTATTATTCATCGCTATAATTATTTATAAGTTCCCAAATGCACAAATGATTCTGCTCTAGCTATATGTCTAAACTTAATGTAGTGTAATCAAATGCGTAAGAAACAATTAAATACTATTTTAGATAATTAAAAGTAGATGAGACTGGACAAGATTGTCTTTTCTTGAATCTGATAAAGATGAGCTAAAGTAGTGGTTGACTAAAGAAGATTGAAAGTTCGAGACTGATGATATAGAGTGCAGGTAATATTCAGTAAATCACGCCACCAAGGAATGCAACTCACAGCAGATAAGATGTATATATTACAGTGAGCTGAACAAAATATTTGACCATATAGTGAATCAAGACATTTCAAACTTTATAATCTGGAATTGAAGAGATTAGCAGAGAAAGACCATGGATACCAAGGATGTTATGAATTGTGTTTTAGGAAATATTGAGTCTATTGGTAACCAAATAATTCCAATTGATAAATGAGAAACATTTTTCAATATTAGCATTATCTGAAACATGGCAAATGACTTTAACAAGCTTAAGATATCAGCTTAGGTAAACAGAATGTAATTATGAGACGTAAAATGCCACTTTCTCTAAAGAAGTGAACTGTTTGATTGAAATGGCCCTACAAGTATTAGGCCTACCATGTGTATCAGAAACTTGGATCCTTACTAAAGCCTTAGAACACGAACTAGTTACAACTCAAAAAGCTATGGAAAGACTATTGATAGGAATAAAACTAAGAGACACTAAAAGAGCAACATAGATACTATGAGAACAAACTAAAGTAGAGGGTATTCAAACAACAAGATGAAGAAATGGACATGGAGAGGACATATAATGAGAATGATAAACAATAGATGGACATTAAGAATAACAGAAGGGTCCCTAGAGATAGCAAAAGAAGCAGGGGAAGGAAGAGAAGACGAACTAAGAGAATCTATTAACACAAGCTAGACCTACTGCTTTTTTACTCCAGTTAATCTATTTGTGAAGGATGATATGATTTTAAGTGAGTAAGGAACAAGGTTTAAACTTTTAAGGTAATTACCTTAGTTTGAGGTAATTTTCATGGTTTCAAGGTCATTTCGGTTTTACTAGCCTAAAATTTAAGGAAATAGGAAAAAGTTTTAAGGTAATCTAAGTGAAAAAGCCGCAGCATTCAAGATGATAGCCATATGACATATGCACGAGTAAGCCCTGGTAAGATAGCACATAAGTCGATCTGGTAGGCTACATGTTACTTAAGGAGTGCTAAAGGAGGATCACAGATTCACAGTGAATGCGAGTGTGTAGATTGCCTTACCTTGTGTAAGAGACAGGTTCTAGAGTAGACAGCAGGTAAAAATTGATCAGTGAAGTGATGCTGCAATAGGTATTATTAGGAGCAGATGTTAATCTGTACTCCATAAAAAGTGTATATGTAAATTTACGTTATTGTTTGTTATTCAGGAAAGTGGAATACTCATCACAAAGATACATTTAAATATTAAAGAATGAATCAAGAATAGATTTTATTCAGAAGTTTTTTATTAAATATAATCATAAAAGCATTAGATAGGCAGAATTTTATGTTGTTGTTGTTGGGGTATTAAAGCCAACACTTGTTGTTGGCACGGGCCTTTCCCTTGGTTGGCCCGTAGGGCAGAATTTTAGATATATTTTTATTTTAGTCATATGAAAAATTTAATAAATATGAGAAATGAAATAAATATTGCATTATCATCTATAATACAATACATATATCTTCAGGATACACTAGGACACAGAATTTTATCTTATTACTTTTATTTAAAGTTTTATAGTTTATATATGAAAGATCTATTTCAAGGTTGCTGCTGTTCTCACAATATGTTATCTTAATTGTTTATCTCTTCTTCTCTCAATAATGGTAGATTGAGATCCTCTATCAGTTGCAGAAAGGATACGACCAGAACTTCTCTCGGTAATGGGAGACGAAGGGATCCTCTAACAGTTTTGATATAAAAATATTATTAATTCTAATATAATTAACATTATAACTACTGATTTCCCTAAAACTTTTTGCTTAAAGTACAAAGTAGTGAGATATTAAAGGCTATAATAGGATAAATGCATATATTGATATCTATATGTTGAATGCTTTTAACCTATAGGTTACACATGGAAAGTTAACTGTCCTTTTTAATGTGTTAAAAGCAGCCAAACAAGATGAATTGGCAGTAATAGAAACAATGCATGATAATATGTCTCATCATTATGCCAGATGCAGTTTCCTCTTTTAGAGGGTTTCTTTTTTAAAGGGTTTCTGGGAGGGACTAATTTGTCTCATGTTGGTCAAGTCATCCAACTGAAGCCGATCTTTTAATAATCTAGATTATTCTGTTCAATGATTAAGATAAATTCTGGAAAAATACTAGTGTTTTCAGTAAAGCCCACAAGGTGTACTGTAAGCGTTATTTTACTTTATTTTAGATTTAGAACTAATTCCGCTTGTTGCGTCAGTGTTATAGTTCCCTTCACTACGCAGCTAAAGTTATTCAAAATAAGATTCTTAAATCTCCACAGAAAAAAATAAGAGGTGTTCCTGATGTGAATGGAATGCTCTTAGTTATGGTATTTTACTGAAACTATATTCTTTAACTTGTAAAGACGTTTGAAACACAAGTAATTCCATATGAAAAACCTCATTTCATAAGGAAATAAAGCACAAGAACAACTCCCAGAATGCCTAAATTAAATAACCCCTTCTAACATACCTGGAATAGTAATACAGTAGTTAAGAATATTCCTATCCCAGCATCTTCGCCGACTTGTCTTCTGGTTGGATGGGATAAAATCAGAGACTTCTTATTGAAATACGTTTAATGTTTGAAGCTTAGATTACAGCTCTACTCTGTGACTTGTCTAAGAACTTGTGACTCTCGAGTGAAAATATGTAAACAAAACTCGCACACATGCATACAAAAAACAAAAATGACCATCACCCTCAAAACTCGGGATCCTACTGCAATGCAAAAGTAAGAAGAATCACATCCTAACTTTAGGACAACTAATTAATGATTAAATCCTTTACAACATACGCTGCTACACTTTTGAACTATGTTGAAACACGTTCTATCAATGCAATACCATGCAACATTACTCTTAATACTCATAGTGCATATAGTATTGTACAAAATACATAACAAATACACCCTGGCAATAATCTTGGCCATGAAGTTCACAAACCTTAAATGAAGGCAAATAAAAAAGCTCCATCATCTGTCCAGAGACTTAAAAAACTCCACACATAAATAATTAATTTTGTCATTACAAAAGTCATCTCACTCTCGAGAACTATTTTAGCGATCTCAGTGAAATACTGAACAGGAATTACGTTAATCTAGACAGTTTTGCTGAAGGCGATTGATGGGAGCAGGAATGTATTATAAGGAAGTTATGATATAAATCTTCACTTTCAAAGCAAAAGATAAAAGCTTTATGCTGTAAATTGATTTACTCTCTTCATTCTCTCGGGTATAACTGTCCCGTACCAAGGGGATTATGTTACCAACACATAATCCCTCAAATAGAAGGTTTGAATTTTAGAGAAATGAATATATAAGTTCTCAGATGTCCGTTTATCAAAGTAACCTAAATAAGACGAAAGGTAAAAATGGATGACTTGACCAACCAGAGCTTTTCTTTTATCATATCTCGAGGACTAAGAGTTAAGGAAGAGGAAAATAAAGGTAATTAAGATTACGGACCTCCTCGTGAAAAGATTAAGATAAATCGAGATTGAAGATTGAACAGCTGATATAGTATATAGTTAAAATAGTATATCGTAAATATGATAATTCTTGAAGTCCTATTGCTTTGTTAATTGCTCTACAATTCTGAAGTTTTCCAACTATTTTTGACAAGAAAGAAAGAATAAACAGTTGAAAAACAAACTTGCTTCAGACGATGACGACCTTTGCACCCGAACTAGAACTCTCACTACTGAACATACTCGTGACCATTATTGGTGGAAGAGACTGGAGCCTGGGATCAATTGCGATCCTCCTAGGCCCAGATTCATTTCATCTGATTAATTTCATTAGAGATTCAATTTAAAATTAAATTGTAATTTCATTTAAGCATTACTTCATCATCATCAAAAAAAAAAAAAAAAAAAAAAAAAAAAAAAAAAAAAAAATACCTTCATTAACCATCATACCCTACTTAAACAACATATTAGTGACAGTCACTCAATTAACGTAATGGTGACAGTCGAATGGTGTCCTTTTGCTTGGCGTGAACCAAAAAACCTTTCCTATTCCTTCCTGTCTCTTCCCGTCTTGAAATAACTCTACTACTATCTAATGTCGCATGAGGGTCTGCCCCTCTCTTTTATTTTTTCCCTCTACTTCATTTTCCCCCCCTTTTTCCCTTCTCCTTTCCCATCCCATGTACCTGCCCTCGGGCTATAAACTGGATTGTATCCAGGGGTACTTATCCTTTCCCCATATTCCCCACTTCCCTGTCCTCATCGTACTCGTACTTGTGCTCAGATCATTTTCTGCTTGTTCTATAACTTTTAAAAAGTACTTTTGAAAAGGGTGAGTGACAACACAGCCCTTGAGAAGTGTTGAACTTTTTAAGGCTTAACTGCGTTGAAATTTGAACCGAATATGCTGAGAACGATAGTAACCACTAAATGTAGAGCTATCCCTTATCCCATGCCATTTATGAGTGGGGGTTAATCATAGGAAAACCTTAGTCTTGAACTACTCTCATAGTTTGACAAGATAAAGCATGATCCTAGAGTTTTTCACAAACGATATAGCCTGAGTAAAAAAATACACAAAATGTGTAATGATGGGGGAATATGTCTTGGACCGTATTAACAATAAATAAAACTAATTTAGTAATCACTAGAACTTTGCATCTCCTACGAAAAAGGATGAGCTTACATATATATATATATATATATATATATATATATATATATATATATATATATATATATATATATATATATATATATATATATATATATATATATATATATATATATATATATAATATTCTTCCTTTATAGTGAGTATTAATACAGAAGCATATGATAGGATAATTTTACTCGGGAAAATTTATATTTCGATGAATCTGAGAAGGAACCAGTTTTTCTTCCGGAAATGTCTCCCTACAACTTGCAGCAAAGAATTAGCAGAGGGGGATAGGAGCTCTATATAATCACTGAAGGGCACAACACTGGCAATAACTTTAGTGACGAAGTTCATGAACATTCACTCTAGAAAAAAGCTTAATCATCTGTCGACACACCTCAGATGCTCCATATTTGACAATGCAATTTTTATGCCTAATTATGTTTTCTTTGTCATGCCGTTTCACACAAGACTTTTCACTAAACTCTTACCTTCGTCAATTGTCCTTACCTAAGTTCGGAGGCACCATTCAATTTAGGACAATCGACTTACTCCTGGCTAGCCTATCTATAGCAAACCAAGCCTTGACATAGGCTAATACCGGGTACATCATAGGTATAGGCTAATACTCTAAGCCTAGGCTTAAGGTAACTTGACTCTTGCTGTGGAGAATGACGGATCTTCATTTGCAGTGGAGGTTGAGGGAAAGGCTGGTTCTCGGGGGTCTTTTTATTCTTACAAAAAGCTTAGTACATGCTCGGTACTCCAAACTGGTACCCTTTTACAAGGGAGAAGGTAAGAATTTCACATAATAATACGGGGGAGCAACACCAATTCCCCTCTACGCTGGTCGTTGTCGGCTCAAAGAGTGCGTTCTGAGCTTACCTAGCTCAGGTACGCTCAAGGCTCACGCAAGTACGCCTCTGTTTACCTTGGTACTCAATCACAAACTCTCGACCATAGACACAACTACTTCTTTGTTACGCCTCTCTACTTCGGCGTAGGCACACTCGATCCTACACCATCTCAATTACGTGTGGCTAACATAACATTTTGATGAGATGAAAACCAATTCGTTTATTAAGTCTAAAAATCGTAAATGGAATTACCATTCAGTTAAATGAAGCATTTCTGTCATTACATCACTTTACCCCTACGGAAATTGGTTTTCATTTATCAAGAACTATCAACTAACTGCAAAACCTAGGGTAGAAAACAGATCTAACAACAACAAGTTTTATGCGCCATGAATAGTAGCCATCTCTCAGCCGGATATAGGCCGCAACATTTAATCTTCAAGGTCTGCTGTCAGACATACAGAGCAAGTTGTGGGACGCCACCCGTAAGGCGCGTTTCTGCCTAACCATCCTGATAACCTTACCAAGTTAAACCACCTATGTAAGAGTGATCTTAAATTCAATTAAGACCTAGTCACTCCTCATTAAGGGTATAATCACTTAGGATTATTTTCCTTACAAACAACCTTTTCATGTCATTCAGTCTCATGCACTCAATAAACCTAAGCAGGAGAAAAGTACCTTTGAGGATAATATACCTCTTAAAGCATCCTAATGATTAACTTACACATCAGTTACATAACTTGAACAACTCCACCAGAGTTTGTAAAGCTTTTGAATGGGGTTGCTCTTGATACACAACCTCAACCGAGTACAGGTTCATGGTAACAAAGTGTTATTATCAGATCCATAATCTATGAACATAACCCATAAAGACACATAATTGTTATATGCATGGACAATGCTAAGGTACAAAATAACATACATTTCCATATAAAAGTACAAAAATACAAAATACAGTATAAAAATATAATTATCTCAAATTTCCTCAATTAATCTAGAGGGAGGAACAATATTGTAAGCACCTCTGGTTTGTACACTTTTGTTCACATCCGGATTGATAATATCCATTTCCTGCATTTTTACTAACCACTGTTCTTGTCCTACAAAAGGTTTTACTTTGTCAGCAGCACGTTCAATAATGGTGTGGTCAAACAAGTTTTTCAACTCATATTTAGCACCATCCTTAAACACCCTGGTTACTACATAAGGACCAGACCATCTTGGGTTTAGTTTTTTACTTGTGCTGGGAATCACACTTTCATTTTTAACCCGTACGAGACAGTTTTCATCCACTTTCTCATTCTTCCTCTTTTGATTGGCTATTGCGCGATACCTGCTGGCCATCTCTCTATGAGTTTTCTAAATTATTTCATGTGCTTTTGCTATAGCAGTCTCTTCTACACCATCATTTATTGTGGGTAACACACGAGTAACTTGCCTAGGTGCCCTGCGAGAGAAAAATACATAATGAGGATGTTCACCCAAAGTGGTATGTACCGCAGAATTGAGCACACGCTGGGTTTCACCTAAGTACTTTGACCATTGATAAGGATGTCCTTTACACATCACATTTAGTACGGTTTACATGGTTCTATGCATTCTTTCACTAACACTGTTTCCTTGTGGATGATATGGGGTGATATAACCTGCATTGATTTTATGTTCGCGACCTAATTCTCTAAATTGATTTGAAGTGAATTCAGCACCATTATCCAGAATGGCAGTCATAGGTACACCAAAGTCATTCAGATACATAAGGAAGTTTTTGCTTACCTCCTCTGTAGACTTACTTTGCAAGGGATAGAACTTAACATACCGGTTATAATGATCAATAACAGTCAATCCATATCTATACCCATTTGCACCAGATAACATATCTGTTAAATCAAGATTGATTCTCTCTAAAGGTTTAGTTACTGGAGGCAATTCCTGAAACTGTTGTTGTAAAGAACTACTAGCTTTATGTTTTTGACACATGACACATTCACTTACATATTTGGTAACATCAGATCGCAATGAAGGCCAGTAAAATAGGTTTTCAATAGCATCAATTGTTTTGCGTATCCCTAAATGACCTGACAATGATTCATGACTGAACTTCAAAGCGGCCTTGGTTAAATCCCTAGGAACTATGAATCTCAGCTGAATGGAGTTATCAACTTTATCTTCACTGATATATAATAAGCCTTCATACACCTGGAACTGTGTTATCAAAGCTCTAGGAAACCTCTTACGTGGTGATTGGCCACCCTCTAAAAAGGTTATTAACTCAGCCCACCTAGGTTCCTCTAACTGCCTTTCTTTAACCTCATCCTTGCTCAGACCGAGATAATCGTCCCTACTCTGATGAAAAACTGTTCTAACTGGTCTACTTAGTTGATCTGCCACCTGATTATTTTTACCTGGCTGATATTCTACCTTGAACCGGAAATCTTGCATTCCAATTACCTACCTGCTCATTCTAGGTGATTTAGTCTTTCTCTTGAACACTGATACTAGAGGTTGATGATCTGTGTGCATGGTAAATGGAACACCCCAAAGAAAAAGATGAAACCTACGACAGGCTAAGACAATAGCAAGTGCTTCTCTGTCAGTGGTACTGTATCGCTGCTCAACTGGCTTCAGTTTCTTAGAGAAATATCCAACAGGTTTCAACTGATCATCTTGTCTCTGCATCAAAACCGCACCTATATGATCTAAACTAGCGTCAGTAAATAATTCAACTTATTTAGTCATTGGAGCCTTTACTAACACTGGAGCAGTGACTAATGCTTGTTTCATCTGTTCAAAGCTGGACTGACAATTCTTTGTCCACAGGAAGGGTTCTTTCTCTCTTAAGAGATTAGTCATGGGAACATCTATTTTAGCATAATCCTTAATGTGTTTCCTGTAAAACCCACATATTCCCAGAAATCTCCTAGTTTTCTTAACATTGGTAGGTGGTTTCATGCCTTTGATCGCACTGATATTGTCTGGACATGGTCTACAACTGTCCTTGGAGATTATATGACCTAAAAACTTTATTTCCATTTGGCCTATCTGACATTTCTTTAGATTTAACTTCACTCCTTTGTCACTGTAAAGTTTGAATAGTTGATCTAACCTTTTTAACAAGATGGGAAAACTGGGAGCCCAAACAACTATATCATCTAGGTAATTCTTAACCCACCCTTTCTTAATAAGAGGAGCCAAGATATTAGACATGATATGTGAAAATATAGCTGGACTGCAACTTAATGCAAAAGGAAGGCGTTTAAATCTATAAAGTGAAACTCCATCACTAAAAGTTGTTATATCTCTGCTCTCTTTATCTAATTCCACTTGATAATATGCATCTTTCATATCTAAGGAAGCATAATAATGGTTTCCTGCAGCTGTATCTACCATTTCCTTTAATCTAGGTAAAGGGTGAATATCCACCTAGAGGCACATCCTTTGAGTGTGATTGGGTTTCCTTACAAGAACAATAGGGCTTAACCATGCTGCATTAGATGGTTCTATTATCCTACTTTCTTCCATATCCTCTAACATGGTGGAAATAAGTGTTTTGGCCTTTTCAGGGTATCGATACATGGGAGACCTAACTGGATGTGGATCACTTACTGCAATATGAGCTTGAACATCTTTAAACTTTCCCAATTCTTTTTCTTCAAGAATGAATATGGAGTGATTTGCAACTAACATATCACTTAATTCTGCCTGTTGATCAGCATTAAGATGGGAATTATCTTGTTGACACTACAAATATTTAATCTTTTCTTCTCTAGTATTGCCTGATTGGATGCTAACATCAACACCTGGAGGAACTAAATCATTCTGAATTCTAGTTTTCCGGCACTTTGGATCTGGCTGATCAACATCCTCTTCACTGATTATCCTATAACAACCTAATAAAGTTCCAACAATCACCGTCATCCTAGCTTTTGTATTCTTTACCAATGGTAACAACCCTTCCTGAGCATCATTAACTTTAAGGCACAACACAGATTGAGTTTGACACACCTTAATTTCAGGTACAAATTCTAACAATGTGTTGGGAGTTTTATCTACAGCTATTGGATAAATACCAGCAGTAAACTGGGATAGAATAAGTTTCTTTCTAAGTCTAACCTGAGCTTTTTGGGGTTCATTTGGTTGTTAGATGGTCTGGGTCTCAAATATCTTACCAGATAAATAAATCTATCCCAAACAATTATTTTCTTTGCACCATCCCATGTCATCGGTGCACAGTCAGCCTGGCAACTCAAGAATAAACACTATTACAAATCTGGGAAAAATATTGCACATTTTAACTTACAGTTGAGGCACAATTCCTCTCATATGCAAGCGCAGCATGAAACATTTTTAATACTGGCGAAATTATCGTAACCTTATTTGATAATTCTGTTATTACATTTAAAAAGATAACCACAATAGACAATACCAAGTGCTATTAAAACAAATGAATTATGACTAAAACAGGTGCTTACCTTTTACAAGGGAGAAAGTAAGAATTTGACATAATAATAAGGGGAGCAACACCGTTTCCCCTTTACACTGATCGTTGTTGACTTGAAGAGTGCGCTCTGAGCTTACCACGCACAGCTACGCCCGAGGCTCACACAACTACGCCTTTGTTTACCTTGTGCACTCAATCACAAACTCTCGACCACAGATATACCTACTCCTTTGTTACGCCTCTCTACCCCTCTGCATATGCACACTCAATCCTACACCATCTCACCATATGTGGCTAGCATAACATTTTGATGAGATAAAAACCAATTCGTTATTAAAGACTAATAATCATCAAGGAAATTACCATTCAGTTAAATGAAGCATTTCTGTCATTGCATAGGGTTTCTATATTCACCAAAATGTCAAGATAAACAAACATAAATGCCCAGCCAATATCACCAATCTGCAGTCGGCCAGTCACCTGCCCAGCAGGACTTCACTTTTCCGTCCGGAGAAGTCTATGTCATTCACCTATCTCGTGAATACACCATCACTCGACTATGGTCTGTCTGTTGTTTTTCGAAGTCCTGAGGATCCTGATATTGAACTCTATAAAATGTAATTGGGAAAATAAAAAGTGATGGTAAAATTTAATTACTTAATGTCCAGTGTATGGTCTAGGGATCACGAGGGGGAAACACTGTAAAATTACTTGGATATCAAAGATTTTAGTTCTCCCATCCCCCCACCAATAATCATATTCGCAACTCCTTATTCATGAAACCAAGAAGACTGATAAAAGACAAATATGGGGTAATTCTATAGTTGATAGCTTGTATTTTTCTTATATCTGAGTGGAATCTTTTTGATCTTGGAATATCTACCTACAACATGCAACGAGGAATTAATCGAAGAGATAGGAGCACTATATAATCAATGACGAAACCAACACCCTAACTTTGGTGATAAAGTTCATAAACCTTCAATCTGGGAAAAAGCTTCCTCTTCTGTCAAGAAACCTATAAAACTCAAGACATGTCTGAGTATTTTGTAAGTCTAGTTTTGTTAATGGTAAAGTCTTCTCACTCTTAGGCTCTATTTTGGATCCGCCTTGGCTACCCCAGTAAGATACTAGACAGGAATTTATATTAATGTATTCAATTTTACTCAAAGCAATCAATGTGATCATGGGATGTATTGTAAGAAAGTAGAAATAAAGATCTTCATTTTTGAAGCACAAGAATGAAATTTGCTAATATCCCTTATCTAGGCTACTTTCTTCAATATCTCTGGTATCACTATTCCGTACTAGATAACTATATCGGAAAGATATAATCAATCGGATAAAAAAGATTTTTATTTTAAATAATTCAAATTATATGTTTCCAGATTTTCGTTTATCAAAAGAATCAAAGCAAATAAAAGGTGGAAATGGATGACTTGACCAACGATGCCTTTGCTTTTCTCTTACCAGGAGGACCAAGAGTTAAGGGAAAAAGAAATGAAAGATAATCAAGATTAGAGATAACAGGTATATAACATTCATATGAAGCAAAACTGAAGACTAAACCAGTGAGATAGTATATAGTTAAGTTAGTAAAGTAAAATGAAGTAGGATAAGTATTAGGTAAAATAATCCTGGAGGTCCCAATCCTTTATCTTTAAAAATATCTAGGATTAACTTTCTCTAAAAGTAACAAATATTCTAATGTGCAATGTCGCAGAAGATGCTATTTGCAAAACTGAGTAAGGTTCTGGTCTATAATACAATAATCATTTGGCTGAGTCAAATGTCATAGTAAGCAATTAAATGAAAATTTTATATCTGAAAAGCATTATCTGAACTATAATAAGTTATCCACCCAGTAGCTGCTTCGCTGTTCCTTGTGATTGGAAGTGAGGAGCCACCAGGAGATGTTGATGTAGGTATATTTTTCCCTGATGAAGTTGATGTTTATGCTCCTGGTGGATTTAAAGTTGTTGACTATATCAGGTATCAGAATATTATGTTAAACTATGATTGTAGCAGGTGTAGGTCTAATTTTAATGATTGTACTTTGAGGGTGAAGATCCTCAATCTCATTATTGCATACATCACTGCTCTCATTCCCCGCCTTCAGTGAAATTGTGTTCACAGTAATTTCCTGTCCATCATATCACTAGTGTCTCTGGGGTGGAAATAGAATCTAAGAGTGAGGTAATGACACTTATGAAAAAAAAGATTCTTATAGATGTTTGTGTGGAGTTTATTTCTCAAGACACAAGAAGTTTACCTTGAGTGAAGCTTTGTAAACTGCATCAAAAAAGTATTTTATCCTGTGATTTTGAGTGGCAAAATTTAGATAGCTACTGTTATAATTGAATGAAATATATATATATATATATATATATATATATATATATATATATATATATATATATATATATATATATATATATATATATATATATATATAAAAATGTTTTTGTAAATAATAATCTTATGTAAAATGATAATACGATTTTTTTGTTAGTAGGGAAAATTGAAAAATCCTTTGAAATTTCAGGTGAGCAATACAGCAACACTGCTACCTGGTAATCTTCCGTATGGACAGTACACTGAAGATAAAGGTACACTTTATGTAGCAGAAAGAGGAAGTTGAAGTAACATCATACACTGAGGTGTGTAATGAGTAGGCCTTTTGTATGCGATAAGTTAGCTAAGGTTTTGGTGTGGATAAATTAGTTCTATGGATTTTGAATGATATTAGACTGATAATGGATTGATAAAGGCAAGAAATTAATTGAAAGTATTAGGAGGAAATGTAGACCTATATTATTATTATTGTGGGAAATAATTACGGGAAAGGCATCCCCGTTTCTGGTTTCTGGACCCGAGCCTGAAGGATAGTGCGGCAATACTCTCACACTTGACAAACTAGAGAACCCCAACAAAGACTGTTTGCTTTCCCTACACACGTTTGAGTCCAAAGATTATTCAATACCGGGACTGTTGGCACCGATATCACCTGGATGTTCAGACGCTACTCCAGGGCGCAGAATAGTAAATCCCAATCAAGTGTGGTTGGACTGAATCAGTTACGTTAATGACAGTTTTACAAAGAGTTAGGGGGAGCAGTACTGTAAAAGTCAAAACGTCCTAAGGACCACCGGGAGGTAATACCGTAGAACATTACAATAAAGGATTGACACCGATAGCTTTAGATTAACGTAAATATAAACTTATCCTTAAGTCATATCTCACCTCATGTGATAACTTATTTGGTCATTTCAAAATGTAAAGGTCAAGTTAAAAACAGTTAATAGTTTTAACCTAAAAATGGCGTTTATTTCCATAAAGTACAACAGGAATTTTCACCTAACTGACACAGGAAAAAGCAGCAAAACTACCTAATTGAAATTTGAATAAAGACCGCATGGCATATGAAAAATGAACAAATGCCAAGAAAATGGTCAAATCAATTAAATCGTAAATCAATAATCAAATGACTAATCAACCAATGAAAGTAAAAAGGGTGACTGAAATAATACCAAAAGTTTTACTCACTACTTTGAACACATTCCTCTCGGGCAAAAAAATTTCAAACTTGATAGAGGGGAACAGGAACATAACTTATGTTAATGGACACGCTACAAAGGATTAAACCAGACAGTTTGAACATAACTTCCTAACTAAATGTGCACATCGTCAAATTAAGGCTAGAAAAAAAAATGGGGGACAGCTCCTTGGCCAAGGTTGAGCACCATTAATTAGTACTCACGCTCTTGAGGGTTGATTGTAGACGTAGTGGAGGCCTCTTGTAAGCTGTTAAGAACACGGTGCATCTTCAGTTCTGCACTGACGTGTTTTGTCTTCGTAATTTTATCTTCTAAATAATGGCACAAAGCAAGACATACTGTTGGTTAGTAATTGGTTGACCAACAGGTAGTTGAAGAGACGCCTAAGTTTAAGCTCCATCCAAGTTGAAGGGGCTATGCCTACGTCCGTCTCCCACGCTTCCTGCTTTTCAAGTGGGCCGCTCGAACAGTGTTGCCTTCCACCGCTGCGCTGGTTCAAGCCGGTCGAGTGCTTCTTCTTCAAATTTCTATGAGTACGTGGTTCGCTGAAGGGTGCTTCTTATAATTACAAGGATCATTCTTGAAACTCCAGGGGAAAGGGATTATAAAGAAATCCTACTGCCTGGCTTATAAAAATTAATATATATATAAAAAATATTAAGTGGTGTTTAGAGATGTTCAATAACACAGGAAACAATCCTAGCTAAACAGACTTATAAATAGGTACTGAGATGTAAATAGCAATAAGCTAAGCTCAAGGAGTTACGTAAATTAAAGAGTTACTTAAATACAAACCAATTGTGGTTAAACATCCAAAGCTTCAAGAACATTTGGAACAGAACGCAACCAAGCGCTGTTTTCTTAAAAATTGTTGACGGCCGGTTGCAACGTCAGAGCATTGTACTGTGAGCTCACGAAATGAGATAAAATCATCTACAGAGGAATGAGGTGATGAAGGGTAAAGCATTACAGGGGAATGATGGACATGTTTGCAGTAATTAATATTTAAGGGTATAATAATGAAGGTTACAAAGGAAACAAAGGAAAAACGAGATGCGTAAAACCCAGAAAATAACAAACAAAAAATAAAAAAATGGAATAACGGGGGTGACTGAAATAAAGCTGGAAAGAATTTCCACAATTATTTTTATAATTATTATTATTATTATTATTATTATTAGCTAATCTACAATCCTGTATAGAAAAGCAGGATACTATAAGCCGAAAAGCTCTCGCTTTGATAAACAGGTCAATGAGAAGAGAAGTAAATAAATTATGTGAGAAGTAATCAGCAATAAAAATTCAAATAGATCTTATATAAATAAACATAAGAAGAGTCATTCTAAATATAAACGTTCCCTACAAGCTTGAGAGTTTAAAGCTCCACCAGATTAAAGATCATTCCACAACTTGGTCACAGCTGGAATAATATTCTAGAATACTATGATTATTAGGAATAGCTGCATTCCTGGTATAACAGACAAGCTGGTAGTGTTTGGGAAGATCGGAATACAAAGGATGTTCAAATTAGGAAAAATAATTATGTAGCATGGATAATGAACTAACTAAACAGTGTCATAGAGTAATATCTAGATCAGGAATAAGAAATTTATTAGACCATAAGTTCTTGGTGAATAAAGTAAGAATATATTCAGAAGCTGATGACCACACAGAAGAACAATAGTCGAAAAAAGGCAGAATAATTGACTTATTAATAGGCATTTTTTTTCTTTTTGTATAATTGAATAAGAAACAAGCCAGATGTGTTTCTTAAAAGTAGGTTTGCTATAAAATCACATCTAAAAATCTAAGAGTCATACAGAGTTAAAAATAAAACATTATCAATGCTGACACCCTATGTTGAGGAGCTACTCTCCTCTACCTACTTACAATCAGACTTTCAGTTTTCATAGTGTTCAACTTCATCCCCAATAATTTGCATCATGCTAAAATTTCAGCTAAATCTCCTTTAAGTGATCCAGCCACCACAGATCTACATTCAGATGATGGAATTAAAGCAAAGAGTGTAACCTCATATTGATCAGTGATTTCTTCATTGTAGGTAGTCTGGTTTCGCTATGACTTTATTAATCAGTGATTTCTCCATTATAGGCAATTTGTTTTGTTTAGGATTCTCTATTAACTAGTGATGCTTCCATCGTAGACATCTTCAATGGGTACGACTCTCTATGAATCAGTGATCTGTTCATTGGAGGTAATAATATCTTTATTAATTGTAAGATTGTCTCATTACAGGCTATCTTCACTGGATTAAGACACCTATTAGTTTAATTACTTATTATTAAACGATATATTTGGTGGAGTCAGTGGATGCAATTCGTTCTCGCAGTGATGAACTATAAAATTCTAAATCATCTTCATTGTAGGGGATTTGCCTTCTTATTAGCTTTCGTTGTCCACCTGTAGCTACTTATTGATTACTTTGTTGTCAGTAAACGTTATCGTGATTATGATTTACGAGGTAGATTTCCTAACCAGACAAGATAGTTTGGAATCTTACCATGCAAAATTTTCAATTTTTTCTCTGTTAGTGTATGAAATATAGAAAAGGGGACACACTTTCTTGACTTTAAAATCTTCGCGAATAAAAACGTTTTATGTAAAATTCAGGTAATAACCTGAATGATAGAAGTTATCAAATGTTTTTCAAAAATTATTCTTGTTTTTCTTTTCAATATTTTTTTCAAATGAGAGAGAGAGAGAGAGAGAGAGAGAGAGAGAGAGAGAGAGAGAGACTTGCAGAATCACACAGCTTGACTTTATCTTATATATTTTCTATTTCACAAAATGAATAAAAATGGGTAGTATTAGTATATATGATATTCAATACAATCATAAACTGAATAGAAACTGATGGGGTGGATGTAGTTCGTTGTGGCAAGTATAAAGTTTCTTATTACTTGAAAAAACTAGATAATTGAGTCACCAGTCGTGGATATCCCGCAACAGACTTCCATTGTACCTTCGTAATATCGTCACTGATCTTGTTAATATCTTCGAGAAGTGAAGTCTTTCACTTTTCCCGATAAACTCATACAATTCCCCCTGATTAATCCATTAAAAGCTATATACTTGTAAACAATAAATTAAGTAAAATGTTATGCTTGAAAGATTTAACTAATCTTATTTTACTGATTGGTGATACGTCACAGAAAATCTATATTGATACGATTTATATCATGAAATATCTTAAATACTTATGATGTGAACATGCACCACTACATATTCGTCCAGGTATGCTACTACCTGTTACTCCTTCGGGGGGGGGGGGGGGGGGGGGGGGGGGCGCAGGTGCTAGACGATTGTGTCCGTGAGTTTTGTGAATATCTTTGGGGCTACATCTAGTCCAAAGGGCATGGCTGTGAAGACAAATTCTGTCTTCTGTAGCCTGAATCCTATGTAGGAGGAGAGGGGGCGAATGACTGGTAGGAAATGGTGCTGAATACAAAAGTGATGATTGCAATAACTGCTGTAATCAGAACAGATATAATCAAACCCCATATACAATTGAAAAAAAAGATAGATATATTCAGAATTATTACAAAGGGAAATTGTAAAGAACAATTAGTGGTACAAATTAAATGTCTTTGTGGAATAAATGGGACAATTCTCTTAAAATCAACAGTAAATAAAATTTTAGCAATAACATCATTAGGATGAGATTATGAATATATTTAGGATCCGAACTTGTTCTGAACTCCACAAAAAGACTGAAGGGCAAAAACGGACGAGATTATCATATTGCATCGAAAAAAAACAAATTACTTTGATATATCTAAATACTAGAGAATAAAATGGGAATGTAATATATTTGGAATTTCCGGTCAAATTTATTTTAAATACATATAGCAGGCGGTATTTTTTATATACTTTGGAGGCTTTGCAGATCAGCGCCAAGATCCTCCTGCGAGCACAGAAAACGGGAATTTCATCTCGTTTTCTAACCGTTTGTAAGACGTGGTCGTTGTACTACAAAAGAATGTTCTGCAAAAACTCTACAATAGAACACTGCCTAACTTGAATGGGCCCACCTAACCTTACCTGCAAGACGTGTCTTTCCTTAATAGTGAGCTAACGGCCCCCTGCGATCCTCCATACATTGCCGTATTCTTATTCTTAACCCTGGATAGGTACGATGGGTCGTTTGCGACCCCGAGTGTCAAAAAAAAAACAGGTTTTTCTCACGTGACTCACCCCCGTGACTGAATTTGGGGGTGATCGACCTGCAGGAGGTGTCTCCCCTACACGCTCTAGTAGTGTCCAGATGTGCATTGCTGTAGCTGTACTCCTTCCCCGATTTCTGAGACGCGTCGGGGTCGAGCGCGACCGAGTTTACCCTTCTAAGGTAGTTTGCATAATTATCAAAGTTATTACGTATTATGAAATTGTCGTAGAATGGTGCAACTTGTATAGGTTATCAGTTGTGGAAAGTCTTGGTGGATTGTTTGGCTACCATGTGCATGATTTTTTTTTTTTAGTTAAAATGTCGTTCATCACCACGAGGACCATTTTACCGCGAGTGCCCCTTTTTCATTTTTTTTCATTTTTTTGCCAAGTCATTTTTCCGTAAGATATTGCCAAATAGGGTCGTAAAACTTTTTCTTGTTTAGTGTTGGAAAGTGTGTCTAGATGATCTGGCTACCCATGCATGACTTTGTTTTTGTCAGATACGACGTAGTTATTGGTATATTGGGTATTTAACTGCGGTTACCAATTTCTGTTTTTTTTTTCAATATTTGTAAAAATTACTACGTAGTAAGGAATTGCCGTATATTATTCATTTTTTTTTCATGTTTATGTGTTAGAAAGTGTGCCTTGATGGTTGGGCTAACACGTGCATGTCTTTTTTTTTATCTGAGATGCCGTATATTAGAATGTCGGGCATTTTACCGCGAGTGTCCCTTTTTCATTTTTTTTCATTTTTTTGCCAAGTCATTTTTCCGTAAGATATTGCGAAATAGTGTCGTAAAACTTTTGCTTTTTTAGTGTTGGAAAGTGTGTCTAGATGATCTGGCTACCCATGCGTGATTTTGTTTTTGTCAGATACGACGTAGTTATTGGTATATTGGGTATTTAACTGCGGTTGCCAATTTATGTTTTTTTTTTCAATATTTGTAAAAATTTACTACGTAGTAAGGAATTGCCGTATATTATTGATTTTTTTTTCATGTTTATGTGTTAGAAAGTGTGCCTTGATGGTTGGGCTAACACGTGCATGTCTTTTTTTTTTATCTGAGCTGCCGTATATTAGAATGTTGGGCATTTTTCCGCGAGTGCCCCTTTTTATTTGTTTTGCATTTTTTTGTTTAGTCATGTTACCGTAAGGAATTGGCAAGTAGTGTCGCAAAACTTATATTTTTATAGTGTTGGAAAGTGTTTTTAGATGATCTGGCTACCCATGCCTATTTTTTTTTTAGCCAGATATGGCGTATATATAAGTATGTGTTCGATTTTCCTGTGATTGCCATTTTTTAGTTTTTTCCCATTTCTTTCAAAATTACTACGTACTAAAGAACTATCACAGAGTAATATTTCATTTATATGTTTATTTGTCGGAAAATGTGCCTTGATGGTTTGCCTAGCACGTGGCTGAAATTTTTTTTTTCTGAAATGCCGTATATTAGAATGGCCATTTTTCCACGAGTGCCCCTTTTTATTTGTTTTGCATTTTTTTGCTTAGTCATGTTACCGTAAGGAATTGGCAAGTAGTGTCGCAAAACTTATAATTTTATAGTGTTGGAAAGTGTTTCTAGATGATGTGGCTACCCATGCCTATCTTCTTTTTTTAGCCAGATATGGCGTATATATAGGTATGTGTTCGATTTTCCTGTGATTGCCATTTTTTCGTTTTTTCCCATTTCTTTCAAAATTACTACGTACTAAGGAACTATCACAGAGTAATTATTCATTTAGATGTTTATTTGTTCGAAAATGTGCCTTAATGGTTTGCCTAGCACGTGGCTGAAATTTTTTTTTCTGAAATGCCGTATATTAGAATGTTAGCCATTTTTCCGCGAGTGCCCCTTTTTATTTGTTTTGCATTTTTCTGCTTAGTCATGTTACCGTAAGGAATTGGCAAGTAGTGTCGCAAAACTTATATTTTTATAGTGTTGGAAAGTGTTTCTAGATGATCTGGCTACCCATGCCTATCTTTTTTTTAGCCAGATATGGCGTATATATAGGTAGGTGTTCGATTTTCCGGTGATTGCCATTTTTTTCGTTTTTTCCCAATTCTTTCAAAATTACTACGTACTAAGAAACTATCACAGAGTAATGATTCCTCTAGATGTTTATTTGTCGGAAAATTTTGTTTACTTTTTTTTTTTTGATTGAATATCATCAAATTTTTTAGCTAAAATATTATATTGTTTTACATTTTTTTTTTTCGATTTTATTTCCCTTCAAAAAAATTTTTTTGGGTCAGAATTTTAATTTTATAGTCGTAAAATAATCGACAATTATCCAGCAACCCACCATACAATTTTTATGCATATCCAATAATAATTAGATTAGTAAATAACACCTTGAAATTGACATACCCTTCCTACATTTCAAGTGGCAGATTAGGGAGTCTGAGTCAGTGTGGTTGGCGGCCATTTTGTGGACATATCCGAAGCGTAAGTTGCCCTATCTATATATATTCTTGTTCCCTATAGAATTTGTGATATTTTGGTATATTT
The DNA here is from genome assembly GCF_036898095.1 of Palaemon carinicauda. NCBI lineage: Eukaryota > Metazoa > Arthropoda > Malacostraca > Decapoda > Palaemonidae > Palaemon > Palaemon carinicauda. Next base: position 294,679 of record NW_027169369.1, read on the forward strand.
TTACCTGCATAAATATCATATCATATAGTAAATATATGTATTTTTTTACGAAATTTCTAAGTACTCAAAAAATTACCTTTAGATATGGCCCCTGATATAAATGTAATTTACAAAATAATGAAGATTTTTTTACATATTTCTATTTTAGGATAACATATGTTTATTCCCTAAAAAAATTAGCCACTTCCTATTTCATTTGGGTACCCAAAAAAATTCATGAAATTTGGACAAATTTTTTTGGCCAAAAAAAGTTACCCTTTTTTTTCTCATTTCAGTTCTTCACCTCCATGGGTCTGACTTCATCCAAAATACATCAAGATGTGTCCTAAACATTCAAGAATCAATTCCTAAAAGGATTTGTGTATATATGTATAAACTTTTTTTTATGAATTTTTATGTCAGGTCTTTTTTTTTTCTACTTAATTTTTTAAAATATTTATAATAAATAGTTTTTCTGCAGATGAGTAGTATTTATCTTTACAGTTGTTTTAAGCATTCATTGAAGTTTTTTTTGGCAAAATAAAAAAGGAGGTTACTGCAAAAACTGATTTTTCAAGAATTTTTTTTTTGGCGTCGGGGTCGTTCGCGTCCGAGTATACCCTTAAAGGGGTGTCCGAGGAGCGTACCTATCCAGGGTTAAACCTAAAAGGGGGGGGGGGGGGGTGGGGTTCTAATTGGCCGTCATCATACATACATGTGGCCGCTATCACTCATCCACACAGGCATATTCTTAATCGGCCGACATCATGCATACACGTGGCCACGATCACACAAACCAGAAATGGAGAGGGCTGTACTTACATTATTTCAGATTCAGCTTGCAGGTTTAATCGTAACCTCTAAAATGGCCCCCTACTTATTCAAAGTCACTGAAGTCCGGGTCTTCAACTGGTATTGCGTTTCTGCCGAGTGACAACTTCTTTTGGTGAGGGCACATTGGACAGGCACTTTTGGGAGATGTAGGGTGATGGGACAACAACTTTTTTGGTGGATGGTTTGTTACACTAGCAATAAGTGGAGGGGACCAGTGTTGGTACGGACCAGGACTTTCGGAATCAGAATCGTGGGTATTGAGCGGATAAACACGTATAACTAATTCCATGAAAGCCTTCAGTTTATACCCCCTACCGTTCATATAATGTTTTTGAATTATATACTTTGCTAAGTAGTTATCGTATAAAACGGATTTTGAGTGAAGCGAAAAATCTATTTTTAGGTTAGGTAACCATGTCGTCCTGATGGAAGTTCCTTTATAGTAGCTTCGTAGGTTATAATTAACTTCAGTGATATATCCCAGAGAATTTCACTTAAGGTATCCAGAATTCTAACTCCTGGCGCGAATATCACTGGCTTTCGCCTTTAGGGATATTGCATAATATCAAAGGACGTATTCTTGACACACCACATAGCTATCTACACCCCTAAATGTGTTGACGCTTCGAGAGGGGAAAGTGTCAAGAATTGGAGGATAACCGTTATTAAGGCACGAATTTTCAAAACCTGTTTTTTTCCCATAAATCATCAGCTGTCTCGAATATGGAAGTGATCGACCTGCAAGGGGTGACTAGTCTACATGCCATTGTCTGCTTTAGGACTGATTTTCGTCTAACTTCCCTCCTTCCCCGTTTTTTTACCCCCCCCCAGGGGTCGACCTCGACCCTGATATACCTTTATAGGGGTAAGTGATCAAACAGTAAAGTTATTACATAATTATAAATTGTCGAACAGTGTTGATACTTGTTTGGTTCTTTATAGTTGGAAAGTGTGGATGGATGGTGTGTCTACCACTTGCATGACATTGGTTTTGGCTTAGATGCCATATATTGCCATGAGGTCCATTTTCCCTCAAATGCTAATTTCTGAATTTTTTTTGATTTTTGCAAATTTGATTTTTTCTATTTATTTTGAATTTATCTTCAATAATGGCCAGGAGGCAGTATTCCCTCGGCATGGATGTCATCAACACACTTCTAATGGAGTTAAAAAGAGATGATGATAATATGGAGTTTGCAACCCCATTCTTCATTTCAAGTGGTAGATTGGTCTGTAAGAGTTGTTGCGGTCTGCGGCCATTTTGTTGACATACCCGAAAGGTAAGTTGGCATATCTCTATATATTCTTGTTTTGTATAGAATTCGTGATGTTTTTGTATAGTTTAATGCATAAATATCATATTTTACAGGAGATACAATGATTTTCATAAGAAATTTACATTGTGAAACTAGGCCGTCAAAAAATGACCTTTAGATTTCGCCCCTGATATAACAGTAAATTACATCTTAGTGCACATTTTATTATGTATTTCTGTTCTAGGATAATATGAGTTTATTCTATAAAAAAATTAGACTCTTCCTATTTCATTTGGGTACCCCAAAAAATTCATGAAATTTGGACAAATGTTTTTGGCCAAAAAAGTTACCCTTTTTTTTCTCATTTTAGATCTTGACTTCTATGGGTCCAACTCATTTCCAGAAATTACACGCTGTTGCTTTGCCCTCTAAGAAGGTGGCCCTAAAGGGATTGATGTGTATATGTATATTTCTATTTTTTGTGAATATTTACGTCAAGTCTTTTTTTTGTATAATTAAATTTTTGATATATTTCCAATGAATAGTTATTTTGTAGATGGGTATCATTTATATTTAGTATAGTTTTTAGCATTCTTTGAAGTATTTTTAGCAGGTCAAACAATACAGATTGATGCATAACTAACTTTTCCTGAATTTTTTTTGGAGTCGAGTATACCCTTAACCCTGGATAGGTACGATGGGTCGTTCGCGACCCCGAGCGTAAAAAAAAAACAGGTTTTTCTCACGTGACTCACCCCCGTGACTGAATTTGGGGGTGATCGACCTGCAGGAGGTGTCTCCCCTACACGCTCTAGTAGTGTCCAGATGTGCATTGCTGTAGCTGTACTCCTTCCCCGATTTCTGAGACGCGTCGGGGTCGAGCGCGACCGAGTTTACCCTTCTAAGGTAGTTTGCATAATTATCAAAGTTATCACGTATTATGAAATTGTCGTAGAATGGTGCAACTTGTATAGGTTATCAGTTGTGGAAAGTCTTGGTGGATTGTTTGGCTACCATGTGCATGATTTTTTTTTTAGTTAAAATGTCGTTCATCACCACGAGGACCATTTTACCGCGAGTGCCCCTTTTTCATTTTTTTTCATTTTTTTGCCAAGTCATTTTTCCGTAAGATATTGCGAAATAGTGTCGTAAAACTTTTGCTTTTTTAGTGTTGGAAAGTGTGTCTAGATGATCTGGCTACCCATGCGTGATTTTGTTTTTGTCAGATACGACGTAGTTATTGGTATATTGGGTATTTAACTGCGGTTGCCAATTTATGTTTTTTTTTCAATATTTGTAAAAATTTACTACGTAGTAAGGAATTGCCGTATATTATTGATTTTTTTTTCATGTTTATGTGTTAGAAAGTGTGCCTTGATGGTTGGGCTAACACGTGCATGTCTTTTTTTTTTATCTGAGATGCCGTATATTAGAATGTTGGGCATTTTTCCGCGAGTGCCCCTTTTTATTTGTTTTGCATTTTTTTGTTTAGTCATGTTACCGTAAGGAATTGGCAAGTAGTGTCGCAAAACTTATATTTTTATAGTGTTGGAAAGTGTTTTTAGATGATCTGGCTACCCATGCCTATTTTTTTTTTAGCCAGATATGGCGTATATATAAGTATGTGTTCGATTTTCCTGTGATTGCCATTTTTTCGTTTTTTCCCATTTCTTTCAAAATTACTACGTACTAAGGAACTATCACAGAGTAATATTTCATTTATATGTTTATTTGTCGGAAAATGTGCCTTGATGGTTTGCCTAGCACGTGGCTGAAATTTTTTTTTTCTGAAATGCCGTATATTAGAATGGCCATTTTTCCACGAGTGCCCCTTTTTATTTGTTTTGCATTTTTTTGCTTAGTCATGTTACCGTAAGGAATTGGCAAGTAGTGTCGCAAAACTTATAATTTTATAGTGTTGGAAAGTGTTTCTAGATGATCTGGCTACCCATGCCTATCTTCTTTTTTTAGCCAGATATGGCGTATATATAGGTATGTGTTCAATTTTCCTGTGATTGCCATTTTTTCGTTTTTTCCCATTTCTTTCAAAATTACTACGTACTAAGGAACTATCACAGAGTAATTATTCATTTAGATGTTTATTTGTTCGAAAATGTGCCTTGATGGTTTGCCTAGCACGTGGCTGAAATTTTTTTTTCTGAAATGCCGTATATTAGAATGTTAGCCATTTTTCCGCGAGTGCCCCTTTTTATTTGTTTTGCATTTTTTTGCTTAGTCATGTTACCGTAAGGAATTGGCAAGTAGTGTCGCAAAACTTATATTTTCATAGTGTTGGAAAGTGTTTCTAGATGATCTGGCTACCCATGCCTATCTTTTTTTTAGCCAGATATGGCGTATATATAGGTAGGTGTTCGATTTTCTGGTGATTGCCATTTTTTTCGTTTTTTCCCAATTCTTTCAAAATTACTACGTACTAAGAAACTATCACAGAGTAATGATTCCTCTAGATGTTTATTTGTCGGAAAATTTTGTTTACTTTTTTTTGATTGAATATCATAAAATTTTTTTAGCTAAAATATTGTTTTACATTTTTTTTTTTCGATTTTATTTCCCTTCAAAAAAATTTTTTTGGGTCAGAATTTTAATTTTATAGTCGTAAAATAATCGACAATTATCCAGCAACCCACCATACAATTTTTATGCATATCCAATAATAATTAGATTAGTAAATAACACCTTGAAATTGACATACCCTTCCTACATTTCAAGTGGCAGATTAGGGAGTCTGAGTCAGTGTGGTTGGCGGCCATTTTGTGGACATATCCGAAGCGTAAGTTGCCCTATCTATATATATTCTTGTTCCCTATAGAATTTGTGATATTTTGGTATATTTTTACCTGCATAAATATCATATTATATATTAAATATATGTATTTTTTTTACGAAATTTCTAAGTACTCAAAAAATTACCTTTAGATATGGCCCCTGATATAAATGTAATTTACAAAATAATGAAGATTTTTTTACATATTTCTATTTTAGGATAACATATGTTTATTCCCTAAAAAAATTAGCCACTTCCTATTTCATTTGGGTACCCAAAAAAATTCATGAAATTTGGACAAATTTTTTTGGCCAAAAAAAGTTACCCTTTTTTTCTCATTTCAGTTCTTCACCTCCATGGGTCTGACTTCATCCAAAATACATCAAGATGTGTCCTAAACATTCAAGAATCAATTCCTAAAAGGATTTGTGTATATATGTATAAACTTTTTTTTTATGAATTTTTATGTCAGGTCTTTTTTTTCTACTTAATTTTTTAAAATATTTATAATAAATAGTTTTTCTGCATATGAGTAGTATTTATCTTTACAGTTGTTTTAAGCATTCATTGAAGTTTTTTTTGGCAAAAGAAAAAAGGAGGTTACTGCAAAAACTGATTTTTCAAGAATTTTTTTTTTGGCGTCGGGGTCGTTCGCGTCCGAGTATACCCTTAAAGGGGTGTCCGAGGAGCGTACCTATCCAGGGTTAAACCTAAAAGGGGGGGGGGGGTGGGGTTCTAATTGGCCGTCATCATACATACATGTGGCCGCTATCACTCATCCACACAGGCATATTCTTAATCGGCCGACATCATGCATACACGTGGCCACGATCACACAAACCAGAAATGGAGAGGGCTGTACTTACATTATTTCAGATTCAGCTTGCAGGTTTAATCGTAACCTCTAAAATGGCCCCCTACTTATTCAAAGTCACTGAAGTCCGGGTCTTCAACTGGTATTGCGTTTCTGCCGAGTGACAACTTCTTCTTTTGGTGAGGGCACATTGGACAGGCACTTTTGGGAGATGTAGGGTGATGGGACAACAACTTTTTTGGTGGATGGTTTATTACACTAGCAATAAGTGGAGGGGACCAGTGTTGGTACGGACCAGGACTTTCGGAATCAGAATCGTGGGTATTGAGCGGATAAACACGTATAACTAATTCCATGAAAGCCTTCAGTTTATACCCCCTACCGTTCATATAATGTTTTTGAATTATATACTTTGCTAAGTAGTTATCGTATAAAACGGATTTTGAGTGAAGCGAAAAATCTATTTTTAGGTTAGGTAACCATGTCGTCCTGATGGAAGTTCCTTTATAGTAGCTTCGTAGGTTATAATTAACTTCAGTGATATATCCCAGAGAATTTCACTTAAGGTATCCAGAATTCTAACTCCTGGCGCGAATATCACTGGCTTTCGCCTTTAGGGATATTGCATAATATCAAAGGACGTATTCTTGACACACCACATAGCTATCTACACCCCTAAATGTGTTGACGCTTCGAGAGGGGAAAGTGTCAAGAATTGGAGGATAACCGTTATTAAGGCACGAATTTTCAAAACCTGTTTTTTTCCCATAAATCATCAGCTGTCTCGAATATGGAAGTGATCGACCTGCAAGGGGTGACTAGTCTACATGCCATTGTCTGCTTTAGGACTGATTTTCGTCTAACTTCCCTCCTTCCCCGTTTTTTTACCCCCCCCCCAGGGGTCGACCTCGACCCTGATATACCTTTATAGGGGTCAGTGATCAAACAGTAAAGTTATTACATAATTATAAATTGTCGAACAGTGTTGATACTTGTTTGGTTCTTTATAGTTGGAAAGTGTGGATGGATGGTGTGTCTACCACTTGCATGACATTGGTTTTGGCTTAGATGCCATATATTGCCATGAGGTCCATTTTCCCTCAAATGCTAATTTCTGAATTTTTTTGATTTTTGCAAATTTGATTTTTTCTATTTATTTTGAATTTATCTTCAATAATGGCCAGGAGGCAGTATTCCCTCGGCATGGATGTCATCAACACACTTCTAATGGAGTTAAAAAGAGATGATGATAATATGGAGTTTGCAACCCCATTCTTCATTTCAAGTGGTAGATTGGTCTGTAAGAGTTGTTGCGGTCTGCGGCCATTTTGTTGACATACCCGAAAGGTAAGTTGGCATATCTCTATATATTCTTGTTCTGTATAGAATTCGTGATGTTTTTGTATAGTTTAATGCATAAATATCATATTTTACAGGAGATACAATGATTTTCATAAGAAATTTACATTGTGAAACTAGGCCGTCAAAAAATGACCTTTAGATTTCGCCCCTGATATAACAGTAAATTACATCTTAGTGCACATTTTATTATGTATTTCTGTTCTAGGATAATATGAGTTTATTCTATAAAAAAATTAGACTCTTCCTATTTCATTTGGGTACCCCAAAAAATTCATGAAATTTGGACAAATGTTTTTGGCCAAAAAAGTTACCCTTTTTTTCTCATTTTAGATCTTGACTTCTATGGGTCCAACTCATTTCCAGAAATTACACGCTGTTGCTTTGCCCTCTAAGAAGGTGGCCCTAAAGGGATTGATGTGTATATGTATATTTCTATTTTTTGTGAATATTTACGTCAAGTCTTTTTTTTGTATAATTAAATTTTTGATATATTTCCAATGAATAGTTATTTTGTAGATGGGTATCATTTATATTTAGTATAGTTTTTAGCATTCTTTGAAGTATTTTTAGCAGGTCAAACAATACAGATTGATGCATAACTAACTTTTCCTGAATTTTTTTTGGAGTCGAGTATACCCTTAACCCTGGATAGGTACGATGGGTCGTTCGCGACCCCGAGCGTAAAAAAAAAACAGGTTTTTCTCACGTGACTCACCCCCGTGACTGAATTTGTGGGTGATCGACCTGCAGGAGGTGTCTCCCCTACACGCTCTAGTAGTGTCCAGATGTGCA